>NC_133357.1:30337169-30447169 GCF_030506205.2 Paramisgurnus dabryanus | reverse complement strand
GCTAGCATGATGTTAACATGAATTAGCATGAAGCTAGCATGAATTAGCATAAAGCTACCATTATGCTAACATGAATTAGCATGAAGCTAACATGAATTAGCATGAAGTTAGCATGATGCTAACATGAATTAACATAAAGCTAGCATGAAGCTAACATGAATTAGCATAAAGCTAGCATGATGTTAACATGAATTAGCATGAAGCTAGCACGATGCTAACATGAATTAGCATGAAGCTAGCACGATGCTAACATGAATTAGCATGAAGCTAGCACGATGTTAACATGAATTAGCATGAAGCTAGCACAATGCTAAAATGAAGAAGCATGAAGCTAGCATTATGTTAACATGAATTAGCATGAAGCTAGCATGATGCTAACATAAATTAGCATGAAGCTAGCATGATGCTAACATAAATAAGCATCAAGCTAGCATGATGCTAACATTATTTAGCATGAAGTTAGCAAGATATATTATGAAATTAGCATAAAGCTAGCATGAAACTAGCATGAAGCTAGTATGACCTAGCATGAAGCTAGCATGAAGCTAACATGACCCAAACACCCAACCCCCATGTCTCTATAATGTTCGGATCCAGAGATATAAGGCTTTGTTTATTCCGTTGCTAGGGTGTTCATATTTGGTTGCTAGGGGCGTGGCTTAACACCTCTTGGCATTAACTAGTGATTACCCTTCGAGTCACGAATAAAACGGTCCAACCCCCGTGTCTCTACGATGTTCTGATGCGGAGATATAAGGCTTTGTTTATTCAGTTGCTAGGGTGCTCAAATTTGGTTGCTAGGGGCGTGGCTTGGGAGTGGCCAATGATGTGCCCAATTGTTACACGCCTAGTCACAAGTAAAACGGTCCAACCCCCGTGTCTCTACGATGTTCTGATGCCGAGATATAACTGTTTGAATTTTATGTTGCTAGGGTGCTCAAAAGTGGTTGCTAGGGGCGTGGCTTAGTAAGTCTTTAAGGATCCTGAGAGACTGATTGGATGCTTGAGTAAAATGAGCCCACCCCTATGTCTCTATGACACTGTGGTGCAAAGATATCCATCTGGGCATTTTATAATGGCACTCTATGGGAGATGTTGCTAGGGTGCCCAAAATTGTTGCTAGGGGCGTGGCTTAATAGCTCTGGGATGATCCTGAGAGACTGATTGGATGCCCGAGTAAAATGAGCCCACCCACTTATCTCTACGACACTGTAAAGCAAAGATATCCCATCTGGAACGGTTTTATTCCCTTATATGGGCGTGTTCCCTGCCCCATTATAAGTCAATGGGAAATTTTGGGGGCCTCTTACACCCCAGGGGTACAACTTACACCCCATTGTGATCCATGTTCTTACAGAGTCTACCACCCTCTTCAAATTTAGTAACCCACATGTTTCTAAGGAATCCTCACTCGTACCTATAACCCGTCAAAATTTTTGCAATGGTAAGTCTATGGGATTTTGCCCCATTGACTTTTCATTGGGCATTTTTGGGCACCTCTTACACCCCAGGGGTACAACTTACACCCCACTGTGATCCATGTTTTTACAGAGCCTACCACCCTCTTCAAAAGTTGTAACCCACATGTTTCAACAAAATCCTTGAGAGGAGCTATGACTCGTCAAAGTTGGGCGCAATGTTAAGTCAATGGGATTTTTCGGGTGGTTTTTCGCCCCCCTTTCAGAAATCCTGCACCCGATCGCTTATAAAAGTCATAGCACACCTCTCCTCAATAATCCGGTCGATTTGAGCCCTCTTTCATGGGACTACGTTAAACCGTGCGGGACGAGTTACGCGCCGAAAAAGTGTCCAGAAAAAGAATAATAATAATAATAATAATAATAATAATAAGTATGCAAGATAGTAATAGTGATGCTTTGCATAAATGCAAGCACCACTAATAAGTTTAATAGCAATAACAATATATTGGCTTTTTCAAAGCCAACATAATAATAATAAGTTTAATAGCAATAACAATATATTGGCTTTTTCAAAGCCAACATAATAATAATAAGTTTAATAGCAATAACAATATATTGGCTTTTTCAAAGCCAACATAATAAGTTTAAAAGCAATAACAATATGTTGGCTTTTTCAAGCCAACATAATAAGTTTAAAAGCAATAACAATATGTTGGCTTTTTCAAGCCAACATAATAAGTTTAAAAGCAATAACAATATGTTGGCTTTTTCAAGCCAACATAATAAGTTTAAAAGCAATAACAATATGTTGGCTTTTTCAAAGCCAACATAATAATATCCCTGAGCAATAATAATAGTGATGCTTTGCATAAATGCAAGCACCACTAATAATAAAAAGCCCAGTAAGAACAGTACAGCGCATTTTCAATGCACTGTAATAACAGGGGAAACAATGGGAAACAAACCAGGAAACAGAACAGGAACAGTGTTGGGGGTAACGCATTACAAGTAACTTGCATTACGTAATAATATTACTTTTCTGAAGTAACGAGTAAAGTAACGCATTACTTTATAAATATACACATTAATATTTGAGTTACTTTTTTAAAAAAGTAATGGAAGTTACTTTTCAGTTTAATTAATTCAATTTAAAAATAAAATAATGTACTGAATTAAACTGAACATATTTACATAGAATTATGCCTGAGTGGGAACAGTTTGAGTCAGAAACGGAGATGGCAGGCCAGAGCTTTACATTTATGAGATCATAAAAAACGTCTGCAAGGCCTGAAAAAGATCAAGCCTCAGCCAAGTAAGAAAAAGTAACACAAAAGTAACTTAAAAGTAACTTAAGCGTTACTTTCCATGAAAAGTAACTAAGTAACGCAATTAGTAACTTTTTGGGGGAGTAACTTAATATTGTAATGCATTACTTTTAAAAGTAACTTTCCCCAACACTGAACAGGAATGTAACAATCATTAGCTTTGCAGCTTTTGCAGACTGTTTACATTCACTTACAACCACATGGCACACTGCATGAAAGGTATTTTTAGCAATGGCAGGGTCACAAAAATTCCACACATCTCTTTTAAATGTGCTCAAATTTGATATTCATGTTTAATTTCACAACAGGTGTACGACATCTACAAGACAAGTACAAAACAGGGTTTTGTCTGTTTTTGTGATAGGTGAAAGATGTGGCCAATTGTGGGCATAGTCTGTCTCTCTCAGTGCATCATTGGTCAACTGCTGGAGGCTCGTTCCAAAGGATCTCCAAATCTTCAATTTATCTGTAGCATTCCAGGATTACCAGGACCAGCGGGAAAACCAGGGCCCCCAGGACCCAGTGGAGAAGATGGCCATGTTGGAATCCCAGGAAGAGATGGGAGGGATGGACGGAAAGGGGAAAAGGGAGTTAAAGGAGATCCAGGTATAGGAATAATCTACAATAAACTTGGTTTCTCAGGAGAAACTGTCCAAGATGGTTTGCAAGATTTATAATTACACTGTGTTTGCAGTTTTAATTGTCTACATAATCGATTTGCAGTTTGGGCAATGTTATCCTCAGTTAGAGATGAGTTCACCAGTGATAATCAGATTTGCTGGCTTTACATACATTCTGGGAGTGGCCATTGCCTTATATGAGCAGGTAGAAACATGTGGAATGAATAATTTTAGAACTGAATGACAGATTTCTTGTCCTATTATCTGCATTACAGGAGATATGCATTATTGCATTAACTTTTACAACCCTACTTAAATCATTCCTTCAGTACATGTCCTGAAAGTCTGAATATGTTGGTTTTATGAGGCAATCCTTGTAAACAAAAAAAGTAAATAATAATAATAAGCAAATCTAATTCTCTAGCATCCATATGTTTCAGGAATCAAAGGTAGAGTTGGGCCAACTGGAAAGCTTGGGGAGCGTGGAGAGAGAGGTATTACTGGGAAACGTGGTCCTGAGGGTGATCCTGGAGATTTGGGGCCTCTTGGTCCACTAGGACATCCTGGAGAGAAAGGTGACAAGGGTCAACGTGGCCCTCCAGGAACACCGGGTGTCTGCAAATGTGGAAGTTTGGTTCCCAAATCCGCATTCTCTGTAGGCATCACCAATAGCTATCCCACTGAAAAAACACCCATCAAGTTCAACAAAGTTCTCTTTAATGAAGGTGGACACTACAACCCAGAAACGGGAAAATTTATCTGCGCTTACCCAGGAATCTACTACTTTTCTTATGACATTACTCTTGCCAACAAGCACCTGGCCATCGGGCTGGTCCAAAATGGAGAGTACAGAATCAAGACTTTTGATGCCAACACGGGCAACCATGATGTGGCGTCTGGCTCTACAGTGATGTTTTTGAACCCAGAAGATGAGATTTGGCTGGAAATTTTCTACAGGGACCAGAATGGCCTGTTTGCCGACCCCAGTTGGACGGACAGCCTCTTCTCTGGGTTTTTGATTTATCCTGATACAAACTATATGGATACATTGGCGGAAGACTACAAATAAAAGGAATTAAGTCATCAGTTAAAAAGACCCTGTATGTTTTATTATCTTCAACAACGCCAAAGACCAATTTGACGTCTTAAATCAGGTGCATACTGCATGTTTTCTGCCATGTTTTTGCCTCATCTGAGACAAACTTCAGGGATTGTAAAATATTTATTTTTGCATAGCAAAATTTGCTAACTCACCGATGAAATGTTTAGTTGCATTTCTACAATGTGACAGCTTCAATGAAAAATGTCTGTTGAAGAAGCAAGAGGAGCATAGCAATTAATGACAGTGTCTTTCTACAAGAGAGACATTCAAGGTTGTCTACTGTATAAAATGTGCAACGTAAACCGCACATTCGTTACAATTTGCCATAAAAGGCTTTATGCAAATTTGTGGTTTTTAATTTATAACCTATCCATATGAGTGTAATGTAGAGTGGCGGCAAGATCCAAATACATGTATATATGTAAATAAATAATAAAGAAATAAATCCTAGCAGGCATTGAATAGAAACAGATTGAAGCATGGGACAAAGAAAACACTGGAGTTGAAAGAGACAGGTCACAAGACACATGTTACCACAGCTATGGTGACGGGGCAACATGGACAAAACTATCCATGTGTCTCAATCAGCTCCCTAGGTCAGGTATACTGTATATTGTGACTTATTTGCCAACAATGTGACTATATGTAAAATATCGCCCTGGTAACCATAGTTTAGCCATGGTTTTTGTGGTAAAACCATGGTTTTACAAGTGGTATCGAATATGCCCCTCCACAAATGGTTACTACTATAGTTGCAAAGTCTGCAGTTTCCTAAAGAATTAAGCTACTTTTGTTGTGGGTTGAGTTTTGTCTGCGTGTTTAGGGTGGAATGATTTTGTTCATCTGCTGTCTTTCCTGGCTTAATGATTTTATTTTTGAAATCAGACTGTGTTTATAATTACTTCCATACAGTGATTTTTATGAATAAACTGTCTGTAATATATAGAAGTGAATGTAAAATATGTATTTTAGGTATGGAAGTAGCATATTCTGAGTCTGGGAGTTTGGCCTAAGTTTATTTTTGGGCTAGTTTTGATGGGGCGCTGTTGCTATTTTCCCGGCGGCAGAAATAACTCTTGCGCCATGCACAAATCAGTAAGGGGTTGGTCTGAAGTAGGTTCATTATTCATAGGTGTGGTTTGGGCATAACGTCAAATAAACCAATCAGAACGTCATCCAACATTCCCTTTATACGCAAGTGCGCAAGTTCCATGGCGGGTTGCTATTATTATGACGGATTTACCAGGCGCACGACAGGAGCGGTTCACAGCCGAGGAGACCCACGTTCTTGTAAGAGCAGTCAAAGACAGAGAAGTTGTTTTGTATGGGGATGGGAGAAACCCGCCCAAATCAGCGTCGGTTAAACAGGCGTGGGAGGAAATAGCCAGAATTGTCTCATCAGCTGGCATCCCCAGGACGTTGCACCACAAGTGCTACAATGATGTCAGGAGACGGGGGAATCCCAAGCTTGCCAGCACAAATCGGGCACGCCGTGTAAAGGGAGATGGATCTGCCCCTACAGAGGACCTGACGCCAGCAGAAGACATCCTGCGTCCACCCTCACCGCTGTAAGCCAAGAAACGCAAGCAGTCCAACCCCAAAGTACTCTTACAAATCAAGTTCATATACATTAAGGTTTCTTATGAAAACATTTTAATTATTTTTTACATAAAATAAACGTAATACAGCCACACAACAAACTTATGAAAATATTTTAATCGTTATTTGCATGAGAAGTTTTTAACGCAGCCACACAATAAATAAAAACTATCACCACAATGCTCACCACAATGATTTCCCTTATCTCATGTGTTAATATTTTTATTGTAACAATTTATGATTTGCAAAAATAACTGTTGCATCTGTGTAGATTAGATAAGCAAAGTGTGTAAGCGTTGTGCACGCTATACATTATGGTCAAGCATGCACCCTTAAAATAGCATAATGAACAACGCGCAACTCGCCACTGACTTTAGACTAGTTTTTTTGGTCAGAAAATGAAATATAATTTTTTTTAAATTTAGTTATAGACAGATAAACAGACAGAAACATGTCAGTTGACCTTGTTGTAAAGTGCTTCCACTTATTTGAATTAGTATTATGTGAAAAGAAAAATTGTACAGCCATATGAGACATAAAACATTGTTGGATGTTGATTTCTGTCATTGACCAATCACAATCAAGTATTCCAGAGGATAGTGGAATAACAATATTTACATATTAGATGCAAAAGAAACCAATCATGTTAATTAAACACATTTTGGATTATTTTGACCATATCATAATTTTATCCATAATTTAAACTCTACCAATGCTTATTGGATTTAATGCATATCGGGTGATGTGTATTTTGCGTAACGAGGGAGGGTGGGGCCTAACGAGATCAACACCCTACATCAAGGTGTGCATAATTATTAGGCAGATTCTTGTCCCCTGGAAAAATGACTTTGAAAAGTCAAACATTTTATAAAGTCTTTCAGAGAGATGCAGCACTCTTGAAATATCTAATTTTTGATTTTGGGGCGTGATCACAGAACCATCACATGTTTGTTGCAAATATTCAACAGGGTCACAAGAAATGTGTCGAGAAGAAAAGACGCAACATGACCAACACACAAGACGCATGAGTTGAAATGTCAAGAATGTGCCAAGAAATATATGAAGACAGATTTTTCAAAGGCTTTGTGGACTGATGAGATCTTTTGATGTACCAGATGGATTGGTCCGTGGTTGGATCACTAACGGACACAGAGCTCCACTTAGCAAGGTGGAGGTGGAGTATTGGTATGGGCAGGTATTATTAAACATGAGCTAGTTGGACCTTTTGGGGTTGAAAATGGACTCAAATCAACTCTCAGACCTACTGCCAGTTTTTAGAAGACACTTTCTTCAAGCAGTGGTAAAGAAAAAAGTCTGCATCTTTCAAGAAGACTTTGATTTTTATGCAAGACAACGCTCACATGCATCAAAGTACTCCACTGCGTGGCTGGCCAGTAAAGGCCTTAAAGGTAAAAAACTAATGACATGGCCCCCTTCTTCACCTGACTTAAACCCTATTGAGAACTTTTGGGCCCTTCTTAAGCAGGACATTTACAGTGAAGATAAACAGTACAGCTCTCTGAACAATGTCTGGGAGGCTGTGGTTGCGGCTGCACAAAATGTTTATTCTGACCAGATCAAGAAACTGACTGAATCCGTCAATGGAAGGCTTGTGATTGTAATTGAAAAGAAGGGTGGCTATATTGGTCACCTGGGTTTTTTACATTTCAGAAATGTTTATTTGTAAATTTTGAGTTTGTTTATTATTCTCACTTTAACATTTGAAAATAAACAAGTAAGATGGGAAAATCTTTATTTTCATGTAGTTGCATAATAATTATGCACACTAATAGTTGCCTAAATAACGGTGTACATATATTCTCTTAAGAAAGCCAAAACTTCTCTTTTACTACTTAAATGTTCAGGTTCACGGGTTTGTTAACATTTTGGATTGACCAAGAGCTCTGTAGTTGTACAATAACAACAAAAACTTTAAAAATACAACTTGCCTAATAATTGTGCACACTAGCAGTATAGTTTACCAACAACTCTGAATCCATCCATGTTAGCTCATTGTTAAACATTTGCTGTCCTCTAGATCTGCATTCATGTGTCTGATGAAGCCAAATGTTTGAACCTCTGTTGGTTTTGTTTTGTTGATTGAGTCACATCCTGTATTAAATTTGGTTTATATCTGCAATGAAGACTTACTGCGCTGTAAGAGAAAACATCTCAACCATCTGGACCATTCTGAGACTTCGGCCAAAACAAATTCTCTGCAGCTGTGAGACAATTGCAAACCTGTGTGTAAAATATATACTATTTATATATATGGGCTTATTTTTTTCAATTGTTTATAGTAGGAGAAAACCTGAAATTTTAAGTAAAGAGGATTTTACCAGAATATCCTATAATTCTTAACTTATGTGTGCATGATTTTGTTGTGTAGATGCCCTCCATGTCACAGACTCAATAAAAACTATAGTGGAAAAATGTTTTGTCCAGACAGAGAGGATTTGATCAGACAGAACAGTAAAATGTTTTACTTTGCAGTTTGCCCTAATTATCAATACAAAATATATTACATCCTTTGGTGAATAATGCAGCGGTGCAGTGTTTTGCATTTGGGAACATATGAAAGCCAAAGTTCAACAAACTGAAAACACCCTCTTTAAAGTCTGATTAGAACCATCTGAACAGCAATAACAACATTATGATGCAGAATAAGGAAATTATCCAGGATTCAGGGGCTGGTTTCACAAAACCTTCTTAAGAAGAAAATTCTTAACTGTCTTTTATTTCTTAAATTCAAGCTTAAGAAAAAAATATTTTGTATTTAAAAAAAGCTTATTAACAAAGTTCTTTTAAGAATGTCCTTAAGAAAAAACAACTTCTGAAGAATTTAAATTCGCTCAAAGTATGATAACCTCAAATCTCAAAATGTAAGATATTTTATAAGTCAATTTGATTGTTTTAAATATGACATGTATTGTCTAGTCAGAAATGGCAATTTACTTCAAAAAGATTAGTTTAATGAGGAATTTCATACTCATATAATATTAAAGTTTGATGGCTTACTTCAGTAATATGTCATGAAGCACATAAGTGTTAAGTAATAATATTAGCTAACATTACTTCCTTCATAATACATTATTACTACAGCTCTCCTCAAAGACGCTCTGAGCGTGAGTCTATCCGGCAATCGTTCTGTCATGTGAGTTGAGGGCTCCGAAAGCCCGGGCACGCTTCACCCTCCGTGTCCGTCTCTGTTCGTGAGGACTCATGTGCATGGGAGATCGAGCGTCTGATCTTTATTAAAAGTCCTTCACAAAATTATCTCAGCTTTTACTCAAATTTGGTATTTTTAAAGAAACCTACATATATTTGAAAGGTTATAAAAAGAGAACAAATTAAGGTAGGATGAAACAGGGTTTTTTGTTAAATATACAAAAAATCCAAGGCACTCGAGTGAGAAAAATATTAAAAAGCCTTTAATACACTGGGCTACATACAAAATTAAAAGGTAGATCTACGCGTTTCGGCTTACGCCTTCATCAGGATACACGGCGTAAGCCGAAACGCGTAGATCTACCTTTTAATTTTGTATGTAGCCCAGTGTATTAAAGGCTTTTTAATATTTTTCTCACTCGAGTGCCTTGGATTTTTTGTATATTTAGTATATTATTGCCTCTTAACGTCCAAAGATGTTTGTTACAAAGAAGACCAGTGTAGCACGCTCTGCTATTTCTCATATAAGGGTTTTTTGTTTGTTTGGAAGCAGAGGGTCTGTTGGCATTACATTTTTGTGAAATTCATAAAAAATGCTGCCACTGGCTGGTAACTTAAAAAAAAAAAAATGCTGGCGAGGAAAGAGTTAAGTAAATATTTGAGAACTTCTTAAGAAATGTTCAAGAATTGCACATTCTTATGAACTTCCTATAATTTCACAGACATTGTAGACATTCCTAGGCATGGTCCCCTGAGGATATTTTTCTCCATTTGTGGCAGCTTTATAAATCTTTTAATTTAAGTGTTGTCTGTATTATCATTTTGAAGCTGTAAGATAACAAATTTTGACAATGACACTTTAACTTCTCTTATCCAAAAATAGGCAAACTATGTTTGCTATAATCCAGTAACTATGAAGTTACTTAAGAAAGGTAGTTTAGGAATTTGGAATGAACATCACTAATCTTGAAGCCTATTTTGTTACAGTATAGAAAAGTACTTGAATGAATGTTTCCACACAGAATTAATCTGCTCTAATGTCAGATCAAAGTACCTCAACAATGACAAAAAAAGTAAATGTGGTCTCTAATACTCCAATTTTTTTATTTATTACATTTTCCCTTTTATTGTTTAACATAATAAAATAGAACCTTTAAATAGATTTCTTTTCATCTAGCAGAAATTTTCATTTACTCTGGTAAACTTCTACTATTTTGCCACTATAACAATTTTAACCTCAGTAGCTGTACACTTTCTCACCTGCTTCTTAAACTCTCTCTCTCTCTCTCTCTCTCTCTCTCTCTCTCTCTCTCTCTCTCTTAGTGTTTAAACCGTGGTTTAGTCAGTAGTAAATTCTTTAAATATGAAAACATAGACTACTAACAGGCTGTATTTCATAAGCGGGAATTATGATAATGACCGTCGTTTACTTTGGGATTTACCTTTTGCATATTGTTAACATGTACTATAGCTCAAATTGATTTTGCCAAGTGGTTGATGTCCTTAGGGCAACATATTGTGTTGACCCAAGGACAAAATTTTTCTAAATAAAACCTAAACCCAACCAAACCAAACCCCTACCCTAACCATAACCAAACCCTAAAATCAATGGGACATGATAAGTGAAAACAATGGTCTAGAAACAGCTAATCCTGGTTGTAAGCTTAAACTTAAAAAACTGTAAACTTATTTCTGAAATCTGATTGGTTGATTGAAATGTTGTCCCAGGGTCAACATAATGTTGCCCTGAGGACATCAACCACTTGGCAAAATCAGGAGAGCCATGTACTATACACACTTGCACACCAAAGGAAATGAACATGAATCAGATAATGTGCCCTTTAATGTTTTAATATCATTCATTACCTTACCAATTTTATGTCCTGCTCAAGCCGCGCTGGTAAAGTTAATCGATCAGCTTGGTCATCTGCATTTTCTGGATCAGATTCGGCTCATATTGATAAGGTAGTAAAGTTGATATTAACTCCTGTCAGTATTGCATTGAGAGCTAATCTTCAAAATACGTTAAGGAGCGTCACATTAAAAGCTGACGTCAGAGGTATTCAGACCAATCACAATGTAGGCTACTGGTTAGCTGGCCAATCAGAGGACACAGCGCTTTTCAGAATGCTAAGCATTGTACAAAATCAAAGGATTTTAGGGAAGCAGGGCATAGAGAGCACCAATAATGTAATGTATGTGAAAAATTATGTGTTTTTTGAACAATAAACCACCCAAACACACTGTATTACACAAAATAAAGTTGTTTTTAGCAAATGTAATAGGGGCTCTTTAAGGAAATGGACTATGAAATTAAAATATAGTTAGTGTGTAATATTGCTATTAATAATTTAATGTTATATATACATTTTTAATATGGCACTTATTGTGTGTATATATATATATGATTTTAATTATACATGCTGTATTGTCGTATTTTCTGAAGCTAAATCAAAAAAAGCAACCTAAGGACTATTTTATCTGTAATTGTTGTAACCATAGACTGTAAAAAAAGATGGACGACGCATGTTCGCTCTCTTCCATTGTTGAAAAGTGAAGCCGCCAGCGTCCCGATATGGCGCTGACATCTTGGGTCTTGAGTCTGCACTCTGCGCAGGCCCTGTCCCAAATGGCGCACTTCATGTGGACTTTCGGTCTAGTGGCCTTAAATTGCGCGTTCTCGCTTAGTCTACGAGTCCGTAGAGTGTCCCATCTGTCATTTTTACGCTTTGAAGTGTGCTCATCAGCGCCTCCTTTCCCCCCTTGATGCGGTCTTCAGCGAAGCCCGCACTGCAGCAAGCTTCGCGCACTTTACCAACCCAGAAGTCCTTGCGAAAGGGCAATCAGACCAATCAGACGACGGAAGGGAGGAGTTCACACTGACGGGCAACTTCTCTAACTATTTCCGGTGTGATGCTCGAGTCTGTCCCAAAATACGACTCCGGTGCACCCACGTGGACTCGCATCAAGGGTCCCTAAAGTCTGGACTACGTGTAGGGTTGCCAACCGTTCCGTATAATACGGAATCGTCCCGTATTTGACACATAAAATTCTTGTTCCGTATTGGACTGATACGGAACGCACTGTGTTCCGTATTTTTTGAAAATCAATTCAGTGAAAATACATGACAGACACAGCTTCTAATATGTCAGACGATGAACGAAGACCGTGCCATTTGCATAAGAAAACCCTGACGGTGCGCTAATTTCTCCCCCTGTTTGTCTATGATCAGCGTAGCGTTTTTAACATCTTGCAGCATCATCTGGGAATGCCCTTTTAATTGGTCATTTCAGTCACGTATCATAACAACGATGACGACAAGTGACAACAGCGGGAAATGTAAAAATGACTGCATCCGAGCAGCCGGCGAAAAAGAAACAAGCACAAAAATATAGAATTGAATGGGAAATAAATACCCTTGGCTGGAATGCGCGAGGGACAATGAATACAAGGCCAATTGTACCATATGCCGTCGCGTTTTTTTCTGTTTGTCACGGCGGAGTGTGTGATGATATTAAGCAGCACACATCAGGAGATAATCACAAGAGGAGCGAGGCTGCGGGCACAGGGAGCAATGTCAAGGTTCCTTGTCCGTCAGACATCTCCAGAGGCTTGTATGTAATTATGTGGATTTTTAAAACTCAAATATAGTTGATAAGTAAGTGATTATATTAAAAGAGATAGTACAGGTTTAGCCTAACATTCCACATATATCTCCCCAGTGTTCCCCCTCTATATTATATTTTAGTGTATTAGAAATATGATTGAAGTACAAAGTATAAAAGAAGTATGCTTCTACTTGTTGTGCTTCGTTTAAAGAGTATTTAATATGTACTTTTTAAAAGTAAACTTTTAGTGTATGCACAAAATGTACTTAAACACAACTATAATTTGTGCTGCAATGCCTTTTTAAGTGTATTTCCATTAGAATGGCAATGCAATGCAATTGTACTATAAGTGTGCGCTTAATTGCTCAAGAATCTTGATTTTCAGTAGTGTTTTAGTGCACTTGAAGTTTTAAAAAAGTTGTACCATTTTAGTATACTATTTAAACTTGAAGTGTAGTCAAATAGATGTTAAGTTGAAGTTAATACATAATTGAAACACTTAACTATACTTGGATTTGACGAAAATAGTATAAATTGTAGAAAATATACTTAGCATATTTTTCATAGAATAATTTTTCACCTGGGATACTTTGCTATTCTATAAATATTTAGGCCTAAGAAGTTGTATGAAATATATTTATCTAAATGTATCAATTAGTATCCACTATTTTCACCAGAAGTCTTCATTTCAGGAGTTATTTTTTTCAAAATTCTGTTCCGTGGGGCCATGTCATCGAACCCAGGCATACCCCCCCCCCCCCCCCCGAATAGGGGGCCAACACGCTTTCTGTTACTTATTTCCATTTCAGAAAGTTGGCAACCCTAACTACGTAATGTCATCAAAGTGTGGACTCTGAGGAGGACCACAAGTCCGGAGTGTGCCATTTGGGACAGGGCAGCAGTAGCGATTTCGGGACCAGTCATGCGCAGTTGTGAGCAGGAAGTACAGCCGCGAAATCAAAACCCTGCCCTCGTCAGAATGCGCATATCACACGATATTACAGCTGTCAATCATGACGTGACACCACCGTTTTTATATCATTAAATAACTAACTAATAACAAACTTATTTTAAAAACAAACATTTGAATTTATATCAGCGTGATAAAAACTACAGTAAATGACAGAAACCAGCTTCGGAAAAAAGATAATTGAAGTGTAATTAATTTTTTTACTTGGTCTTAAGTCCCATTAAATAACATGGGGAGGCGGGGTTTATGACCTATACTGGGACCAGTCACTGGGGGGGCGATCGAGACGTTTTGGCTTCACTTTTCAGGGCTTGTGCGGCACGCTTGGTTGTAACAGTAGCCTATATAAAATCAACATAAAGAGTCAATATAACAGTGTAAACATCTTGTTTAACATGTTGTTTATTTTTTAGGTACAAGGATTTATTGTCTAAATATTTTATTATATTATTAAATAAAAACATTATATAAAAACATATTAGACCTAAAACAAACCAAATCACTTTGAATCGATGCTCTTTAACGTGCGCTTATGGAGTGATTGACGTGCTTGTGAGCAAATAAAAATACGCCCTGCTGCAAAGTGGGCGGGACCTAAAGCGTGTGGCTGTGTTCATGTTCGGTTGCACATTATTATTTACACCCGTTACTAGGCAGCAATACTCGACATGGCGGTAAGAAAACTGTTTCCTAACACAGGACAGTTATTTTGAGATCAAATGCGTGCTTCTTTACTCGATTAGCACTGTTCGCATAATCTGGAGATGTATTTGTATTCTCAGCGGTTTGTCTCTTGCTCAGGGACATCTTTATTTCCTACGTTGACGGATTACAGATGCACGTTGCTTGCGTTTTGCACTTTTAACTATTTATGGTTTACTCTTTTTTTTCAGAGAGCTTTCTTTAGACAGCTTTTTAACGTTTTAATACCGTCTGAGCATGAACTTCGCGTAAAGTCCGTGTGTCTGATGATCTGACATGAAGTCAATACAACTCTGAATAATCTCAATCCATGGCCACCAAAATGTCATCGCCCAGGTATTTTTACAGTTTCTACTGCTGTGAGGACTTGATACAGCTAAAATAGTAAAATGTGAATAAACGTGTGTGTTTGTCTTTAGTGATGTACGGGAGAAGATAAAGAAGAAGCGGAGAGCATTGCAGGAGTCAATGGGAAGAGTCAGAGATGATAAGGAGGTATAAACAACACAAAATGACAATGACTGCCTTTGATAAAGTAGTCTAGTAATATTCTAGTATTGTACACTTGCCCAAGAGGCAAGTAGTATACAGCCCGGTAATGTATTGTATAGCGTAGTACAGTACACTACATCATGTTATTGCAGACTATATCCAAGCACTGCTTTTCATAAAGACTGTAGGCCAGCACATGTATAACATCGTACATTACAGTGCATTATAGCATTGCATACTATACAAACAAGGACTGCGTTCCAGATAAATCATATTAGATTGTTTACTTGCCAAAGAGTCCAGTACAGCATGGGAAATTGTTGTGTATAGTATAGCACAGTACAGTACAGTATTGCATACTACAGTATACACATAAGGTCTGCTATTTCTGATGACTACACTGTGTGCATAATTATTATGCAAGTGAATATCTTGATACATTTTTTTCCAACCACATCAATACTAATGTTCTATTTTATTAGTGATATATTGTTAATCATGGCTGGAAGTAAAACACATCTTACATTCAGGTGTACATAATTATTACACATGTTTTCTTTTACAGTAAAATGAGTAATTATATAAATTAATATAAATTATATAAAAAAAACTTAACTCTCAAGTCATTAAATTCCTATGAGAAAGATGCAATGCTATAGAAATTGCAAAACTGAGCTGTGGCCATTTGACAAAAAATGTTCAATGGGGCAACAGTGTCACAAAACTAGGAATAAAAAGATATTAATTGCTAAATATTTTTTTAAAGTGAAATAAGTTAAATAATTAGTTGAAACTATCAGAAATCCTTTGGTCTCCAGTACCACCGCCTTTCAGAACTGCAACCTACCTGGAATCACATAATAATTATGCACGGTGTATACCAATACTGCATACTTGCTTAAAAGACCAGTACAGTAAAGTATTGTAGTACATTATAGTTTTATTAAATACTGTATAATGACTGCTTTCCATGTTAACCTGACTAGTATCGTATACTTGCTAAAAAGGCAATGTAAAACTAGTTAATTGTAGCATAGTGCAGTGCCAAATAGTATTGCATAAAATATACACGACTGGCTTCAGTAAGATTATAAACTGTAAGTATAGCATCTGCAAAGCTAGCATGAATTTACTTGTGTTACATTAAGTGTTTAATCACTTTTAAAAAATCTAAAACTTAGAGATACCTGCAATAGACATTTGTATTTGTATTGGTGCCTATCTGAAGTTACTAGATAGGTGAAATTAGCAATTTGTCACATACAAGATGAATTGTGATATAGTATTACTTACACACACACACACACACACACACACACACACACACACACACACACACACACACACACACACACACACACACACACACACACACACACACACACACACACACACACACACACACACACCTGTGATGGCTTGCATATGAAGGCTGTGCTGATCTGCTGTAGGCTTTGGTACCATCAGACTGGGGTTTGTCTAAGGAGAATGATCACACTACGGTGGAGGTTGGTTCTATTTTCACAATTTCAGTTTCCTTTAACCCTCTAACCGAATATACTAAACTTATTTCTGCTGCATGAGTCTTTTCTTGAATGTTGCACACGTTTTCTGTGATGCTCTGAGGTGATAAAAATGAACATTTTGTCATCATGATGTTTGCTTATCATCAACATTTTCATTCAAATAATGGGGATTTGTACTGTCCAGATTAAATAAGAAAGGTCCATAAAAGTGTCATTAAAGTAGCATATACTGTGCTATATTCCAAGCTATAGGACGGCTTTTGTGAACACATTTTGAATATACAGTACAGTATTCAAACCTGCCACAATGGCCACATCACCAGACAAATGAAGCAATTTAAGAGCTTCAGTGGGGATTGAAATGCATAATGACTTCAGTCGGTATATTTCACAATAGCAATTTTTTAGGTTGTTTGGAGCTTGAAATCATACAGTACATCATCACACATAAGAAGCTGTTTGTGATTCACAGAATACAGAAAATAATTCAGGGTTTGAACAACATAAAGATAAATTAACAATGACAAAATGCTTATTTTTGAGTGAACTATCTTTCTTTTGTGCTAAAGTCTGCTGCATCTACATAATTTTTCCTTTAGCATGTCTTTAGTTTGGGTGTTTATAGTCTAATCTAAGACATAAGTATTCTTTTGAATATTTAATAGTCTTTTTCATTGTTCTTGTCAAGCATTAATGTCCAGTTAACAAAAAACTGTTCTAACCAGTGGGGAAAGTAATATGTGTTGTCATTTCAGCTCTTCAGCTTTCAACTAGGATATTTAACGTTACACCCTATACCACCTTGAAAGTTTTATTTCCTTTTTTTTAATGCAAACATACAATCCCTGTGTGACACATCGTCCCTTTCATAAATAGACAACAACAGTGAAACTGACAACACATGATACAGTTCAAAATATGACAGTACGTTTGATATGCTGTTCATTATGTATGGCATATTATGTGAGCATATGTTTTTATCAGTGTGTTGTTGAAATGGTGATATTAGGAGCTGGCAGATGGAGAAGATCCTGGTGAGACACTCAGACGTTCAGTGAAAGCAAAGCACATGAAGAGAAAAAAGAAGGTCAGGACTGTTGTAACTACACATTTAGATGCATCTTTTATCATCAATAGACATGTGTTAACATTTGAAAGTCTCCTTTATAGACATTTATAGATGTTTCAACATTCAAAATCTATAACCAACACAACGCGTATGTGTATTTGTCACCTGTTTTTAAAGATTAAGCCATGTGAAATAAAGGCTTTTTAGCTATTTCTACTTTATTCGAGTGCCTTGTAGTTCCTTATATACTAACCAACACAATGTTTGCATACTAAAATGTGATTGCATAAAATAAACCATTTCATATTTGGCTTTCTGAGTGTCATGACTTGTGTTTTCCAGCTGCTAAAGGAAATGGCCCTGGAGTCTCCTCCAGATGAAGAGAAGATGTTGGACGAGGTGACAGCAGTACAAGAGGAGAAAGAAGAAGCTGCAGTGCGATCTCCTAGAGGTGAGAGTATGCCATTACTGTACGGGTTAGAAAACTTTCATTTTACTAGTTCTGTACTTGTATGTTATGTATACAACTCTTTCAGGTATTTTCTCTGCTTGTTAAGAAGCTGTTTTTGAACATAATGCACTCTCGACCATTGTGTATGTAGGGTGTTTTCACACACAAGCCTTCATTTTGGAACCTGGTGCGTTTTTTTCCTTTGTTTGGTTTGTTAAGGCCAGAGGTGCCCAAACTAAGTTCAGAGTTGGCCCTTTAATTTTTCCCGTCATGCCATGTGAGATAAGGAAAAAGGAAAAATGTCATTGATGCAGTTTTCATATTTCTAATTAAAGAGCCAGTAAGATGCAAATTTTAAGTGTCCTATCACTGTGTTTATAAGTCCTGGACAACAGGTTTAAATGCATGCAAGGCCAAAAAACACTGTAATTTTCTCAAAATATAAATTTAAAATTACCCCATTTCTCAGATATCTCCAAACGATTCATGTAAAGCCGTTCAACAATTTAGTCTGCCTAAACCCCACCACAGTAGCCGACTCTGCTCTAATTGGTCAACTCACAGAGTCTCTGCACAGACCACCGATCAGTGGCACAGATCAACAATAGTGCAACATGTACTGACCAAGCGTGCCGCACAAGCCCTGAAAAGTGAAGCCAAAACGTCTCGATCGCCCCCCAGTGACTGGTCCCAGTATAAGTCATAAACCCGCCTCCCCATGTTATTAAATGGGACTTGAGACCAACTAAAAAAATTAATTACACTTCAATTATCTTTTTTCCGAACCTGGTTTCTGTCATTTATTGTAGTTTTTATCACGCTGATGTAAATTCAAATGTTTGTTTTTAAAATAAGTTTGTGTTTAGTTAGTTATTTAATGATATAAAAATGATGGTGTCACGTCATGATTGACAGCTGTGATATCGTGTGATATGCGCATCCTACGAGAGCGAGGGCGGGGTTTTGATTTCGCGGCTTCACCTCCTGCTCACTACTGCGCATGACTGGTCCCGAAATCGCTACTGCGCAGACTCAAGACCCAAGATGTCAGCGCCATATCGGGACACTGGCGGCTTCACTTTTCACTCCAATTAAAGGAGGGTTGACTTGTATTAACAAAGTTTGGTCTGTTTGGAAATATTGCCTTGTGAATGCAAACCAAACCAAGATAAAATTGCAACATTGTAGCCGTTTTAACCCCGGAACAAAGCAATCGATCCACAGGTCTGAAAGCACCCTAGGAAGACCCGAGCTGACAGGGTGGGTGGACGTAAACGTTGGAGAGACAGTCCAAAATGTAGTTGTCACTCCAGTAAATAAAATGAAATCATTGTAAACAGGACGGGTTTATTTGATTATAAATATTTTAAACTCATAGCACATACAGACCACAACACTTACATTTTCACAGTTTCTCTAGACCGTCCTCCTCGTCCAGTCATAAGGCCGGGCTCCAGCCAATCAGAGACCTCAATGAGGCAGAGGATGACTGAGAAGCTGAGAGCAGCCAAGGTAAAGCTGATACACTGTACGATCAATGTGAAGAATAAGCAAACTTTTATGAAAGGAATAATTGATGAGAATTCTGCACACCCAAGGTGGTAATGCGGGACGACAGGAAGCCGAGTCAATTATTCTGCTTATACCGCAGTTACCATAGACATTGCTCTGGTGGTTATTTTAAGACATTCGACAGGTTAGGTGTTTAGGCATACCTGTGGAACATTTCTCAACCAACCAGAATAAAGCATTCAACAGCCTCATGGTATAATTCAGTATAATTAATTTTCACTGTTGTGTCCTTCCTTTAGTCTAAAGCTGCTAGTCTTCTAGAGCAGGAAACCATTATTGAGCCTGTCAGCCGCCTGCAGAGTCTTCGAGACAGAGAAACCCTCACTAGATTCGACAGAGATGTAAGTACAGAGATGTACTTGATGTTTGTTTCACAGTAAATAGATGGGATGACAGTGATCACAGACATTTGCTTACATTCTGTTTCATTGTGTCTTCTTCCAGACAGATCTAGATGTACGAGTTGATGAAGACTCGTCCTTTGCTGCCAGGTTGACGTTTCGGGATGCGGCCAGACGTGCAGCAAAAGACAAAAGAGTAAAAATTTCCTCTTTTTTTGCCCCTATGAATATTGAGATGCAATAGTAAAAAACTCTCGTTCTCCAGGACATCAGCAGCCATCCATTGTTTTAAGACAGATTTTGATGAAAATTGTTTATATTTTTCTAAAATCGATTGCGTTTTGGAAACTGTATAGGCTGATACTGGTTTGCCGACAGCTGAAGAGGCGTACAACTTCTTCACCTTTAACTTTGACCCCGAGCCGCCAGAGAGACAGCGCCATAAGAGAAGAGAGGCAGAAGAGGCAGAAGAGGATGAAGAGGCTGAATCAGGGGAAGACGAGGAGGAAGATGAGGAAGAGGGTGAAACAGAGAGAGAGCATGATGGAGAGCAGTCAGAAGCCAGGGTAACGTTGAGTTTTGCAGACATTTAAAAAAAAATTCCTTAAAAACAAGTATATATCCATAGACAGAAAGTCACTTACTCATCATGCACTTAGGATGAAGATGCCCCACTAGTCAGGGACGAGGAAGAGGACTTGTTCATCATTGACCAATCAGAACAAGATTTCCTGGAAGTGAGGAGGGCGGAGTACATGGGGTACAGCAGGCAGTTGCAGAGGGAGAGAGAAGTTCTCTTTGTTCCTAGCATGAGGCCAGGTACAGCCAATCAGCACTTAGAGCCTACAGAACAGACAACCTTCCTAAAACATAAGAAGATGGTTATTATAGTTTGTGTTACTGTGTCACAGTTCCTGCCTCTGATAAGTTGCCAGAGAATGTGCGACCTCGCTACCTGGAGGAGGAGGGGCTGTATGTGGGAGAGAGGCCGTCTGTCTCCCTGACCAATCAGAACATTTTGGAAAATCGCATTGTGAAGCAAGCCGAGGTAATTTATTTGAGTCTGGATGTTTCCACTGAGGTCGCATGCACACCAAAGCGTTTCCACAGCCTGTGTATGTTTTCTATTGTTGTTCAAATTTGAACAAATCCTAACCTAACCCAACACAAATATCACAACAACCGGCACATCGTTTAACGACTGATCAACAAAGCAGAAGTGTCATAGCAACCAAAGCGCTCAGCTGAAAAAGTTGGCAAGCATCTACATTCGCTGTCTGCCTGACGTTTTCAGGCTTTTTAAAAAAATAACCATTATTTTAAAATGGCGCTTACTGTTTGGTTAGAGGACAAGACGGAAGAGGTGTGTTCAACTTCATGTGGCGTCACAAGAACTTACAAGCGCATTACATCAAATACTGCAAGAGCGATTGGGGAGTCGACTGCTCTGTAAGCTTTAGAGTTACTCTCGCTGTATTTAGAAGTCATCCGCATGATAGTCTGCATAATGGCGAATGAAGTCGAACACACCCGTCTCCCTGGTTTTTGAAATTACGTATCGCGAAACAACAAAGAAAAGCTGATGAAATTATTTGTGATAAATACTTGTTGTAGTACACTAAAAAAATCTAAGACAGAAGTGGTCTTAGACTTTTTGACACCACTGTATTTTCTATTGAATTTCGATACAAAATTCCCAAAAGCTACTAAAATTTATTGAGCTACTAAATTAAAATCAAAAATGAAAATTTGCTGTTAATTCATTTAACCTCAGGCCATCCAAAATAAAGGTGACATTTTCTTCAGTAGAACATTAAAGAATACTTTAGATTTCATAAACTCTTTAGTCTTTAGGTGCCGTTTCTTTGAACATCAAAAAAGCACATGCAACTCGAAATAATACCTGCGACTCCCAACGATACATTGAGGGCTTAAATAATTAGCTATTAAATTGAACAATTTTACTTTAAAACATTTCATAATTATTTTTGTATACATTCATTTTAGCTGTCCTAACTGAGCAAAATGTGATTTGTAATAATTATTTGAGATTCATTGTGATTTTTGCACCAGGGCAGGAAGTGGTTTGGAGATGATGGGCGTATCATGGCTCTGCCTGACCCAATCAAAGAGTCCTCCTCCAGACCTCCTCTCCTCCACCTGGAGAATGCGCTTGATCCATCTCTGCAGACCGTCTTCAGAAAGGTGAGGAATCTTATTTGTCAAAACTGGACTGACCTCACAGTTGCCTATAATTTAAAAAAACTGAGCTTTTTAAAGTTACAAGATCCAATTTGTTTGGCTGGATGAGAGTTTTGGAAGATGGAAGATTTGTCTGAATTTCCACTGCCTAATCCACAGATGTGATATTCTGGAACACCTCCAGTTTTTTTAGATGAACATAGATATACTGTATATGAGAATATCAACATTAATACTCTACCAGACAGTGCATCAGTGCCTAAAAACGAATCTGCACCATGTAATGCACATTAGTCTAGTTGCACAATGGATTGTTGTAGTCTAGTGGGTGAGCACTTCACGATTCTGTTGGATCTCTGCAGTTTTAT
Source organism: Paramisgurnus dabryanus (assembly GCF_030506205.2). Classification (NCBI taxonomy): domain Eukaryota; kingdom Metazoa; phylum Chordata; class Actinopteri; order Cypriniformes; family Cobitidae; genus Paramisgurnus; species Paramisgurnus dabryanus. The sequence continues at coordinate 30,424,633 of NC_133357.1, read as the reverse complement.
AATGGGTTTGCTTTCCTGTACTAATCAAAACAAACTGCTAGAGATTTCCCTGCATGGAGACTAGATTATGGATAATTGCTTAAAGATTTTTATCAGATGACCTGATAAATACTGTATTACGAACAACAACATATCTGGTCTTTGATATCTTAAAACTTGTGGCGAGGTGTGCTAATACTTTTCAAAGTGGTCTGACTTTTATCAGTATTTGTTTGTGTTCTTTGGGAATCAAACCCACAATCTTTTGTGACGCTAACGCAATGACCTTGACCATTTACAGGAAATGACAGAGGGTCCCAAGCAATATCTACAGACCAGAATATCATAAAGACTGTTTAAATGTTCTCATAAAGGAATATTTAGACTTTTGCCAGAAAATAAACACCTAGTAAAAACCCCTTGCAACTACCTAAAAATACCCTAACCATTTTTCAGAACAGCCCAGCACCTGCATAGCAATGCATAAACATCTACAAATTGGATGTATTTAGATGTAGGTCACTAGATATCACATAAATATTGGATTCAGAATCACATTTTACAGATAAAACATCCAGTCTCTACCAGATATCTGTGCAAAAAGCTAAATTGGTTGCCAATGTAAAATGTAGCCCTTATAAACTTGCCAAACTGTTACATAAAGCACTTTGGTGAAGAAATAGTCACTGGATTTCATGCCATTTAACCAAATTATATCTCACAAGAAATACATTTGTTGTTTTGATTTGTTTTTTTTTTAGTATAAACCTTTTAATTGTCATTAAACATTTCTGAGAATTTGCCATTTTAATTTCTGGATCATGGAACTTGTGTTTAATATGTTATAATGTGTAGTTTAATGTGTTTTACTTATTTTTATACGCTCTAAAATGTACTCTTTGAAGTGCACCATCTATAAATGTTTTTTATTCTAGTGCAGAAATCACAGTTAACTGTTAAAGTCTTAAAACAAATAAAAATTAATTTGTCAAAAGCTGTGGGAACCCTTTAATTCTTGATAACTGGAATGTTTTCATATTGTAAAACACATATTACAAAACACACACGCTGTACTCACTTTACACTGTCCAGGACTAAAATGTAATCCTTTTGCCAAGCATTATGATCAGCCAGTAATATTCAGGGGGAAATGAGGTGTGAGAACAGAGATCTGTTTCAGATGTGTGGTGATGTCACAAGATTCTGCTGAGAAACAGGGCCGAAGGGCGTATCATGTTTTACTGAAAGCTTCATACACACTGATCATAATGGAGAGATGGGACACACATAACATTGTGTAAAGTCAGACGTGATTGGTGCTGTCAAGTAAATCCCATAATCAGATTGTTAAAGCACTTAAAGACACATGGAACTGATTGGAGCTGCCTTTTTGGGTTATGCAAACCAAATTTAACATAAAAGAGAGAAACTAAAACCAAAAATCCACGAAAATGTGAAACATCAGATAGGCTTTAGCTGCATTTGGCCAATAACCAGAGAGAAAAGTATACTGATGTACGTAAGGCAGTACAGTACTAGTTTTGATTGCATTTCTCAGCTTAAACATACAATCCAATCCGTATATAAAAATGTCTTTTAATAACATATATGACGTTATATTTACAAATGATTAAACTAAATGGTGTTTTCGAGACATTTGAAAGTAAACAGGTTTTTCTTGCAGGTGGTCTGCATTCGTTAAAAAAGAGCAAATAAAACCTTTCAAATCAATATTTAATGTTCCTTATCTTACTTATAAGGTAAATAGCGGTGTAATAAGTGGGATAATGTACAGACAGACGGTTGTTATCGCAAAATATTTCTGCGATAACAACCTGCTGCCTATACATTACCCCTTACACATAAACGATTTGCACAAATCCCAAAGCCTACGCTAAAGTGAGTTATCGTCTTTAACGGAAATCACATTTTTTGGACTTCAGCAAAAGACTAAGCTGTAGTCCTTACTTAGTAACATGTTCATAGACATAAAACACATTTGCATAATACACGCTCTAAGTGGGCTCAGGAAAAGTGCGCATCAAGTGTGCATATCGACTGAAAAGAGGGTGCCCATAAGTAGGGTTGCAAAGGGGCGGAAAGTTCTCTGAATTTTAAATAAACCCTACCCATAAGCACCTAATATGACAAACACCCTACGGTCTTTGCAGATTTAATGGACACGCGTATTTCCATGACCCCTTCAAGCTTATTTTGCATGATATTCACAAAGTTTAAATGCATAATTGATATGTATGTGAATTGCAACACAATTACTTAAATTTTCTTGATTTCTTTTCATCTTTCTCAGGCTTTGAAGTCTAAGCATGTGAACCGCTACATTGCGGGAACAGATGACCTCCCAACAGACTACCAGCTGGATGTAGACGTATCTGGTCTCATTTTCTCCCATCACCCTCTTTTTAGCCGCGAGCATGTGTTGGGAGCCCGTCTCGCCCAGCTGTACGATCAACACCTAACCACACAGCACAAAAACCTCACGCAACTTCTGACTGATAAGGTAACTCAGAGGAGTCACATCATAACTTATTTTACTACTCCTGACATTCATTCTGGATGTGTCTGTGTGCTGTATTTTCAGCTGAATGGCTTAAGGAGCACAATTCTTAATATGATGGAGCTACACAGGGGCGAGGCTCTCAGTCAGGTGACCCAACAGAGGATAGCAGAGTACAAACAGGAAGTGAGGTAAAGCAATTTTGCCTGTACATGTAGGGCCCTATAATTTCCGCGATCACGGAATCGCGGACGGAATCGCGGAATTGGCTAATTAACACGGAATCTAGTATTAACGCGGAATTTCGCGGAATTTTACATATTTTGAATAAAATTATGTTTTTGTGTGGGAGACGAACGTATGTCTGTGGGAAATGCAGACCAGGGGAAGTAAATCTGGGCGACACGCCCCCTCCCGTGTTTTCAGACCCCCTCCAAAACACTGAAACCATGGCGAAGCGGCTCTCCACGACTCTGCTTTCGTCAGCGAAAAAAAAAGAAATTCGACGCTAAGCACTTAGTTCCGAGCAGGTCTCACATGACTTTTATGTGACCGGAGAACTGTTATTTTGTAAGTTTTGTCAACACTCTGTTCACGGTGAGCGCAAAGATACATGCACTCTCTCATCCACGTCTGTCTCACTGCACCTCGTGCACGCGCTCTCACATCTGTCCGATGTGCGAACACAAATCCTCATGTATTTGTTCAGTTTTATGCATTTCAAGCGAGCTGAGGCAAACTAACTATCCCTCGCATTTAAAATATAATCATCTGCATCATGGCGCCGCTCTCTGTCTCTCTTTCGCTCGCACGTGCAAAGAGCTGCGTGTTCATGCTGTCATAAGTCAGATCACTATCCTGTGTATCTTTGTAAAGTTATATGCATTTCAAGCGATTGTGTATAAAATATGGATCGCGTTCCACTGGATTGATGTATTTAAGGCACTTCTGAAGGCACCACTGCTTTGACACCTTGTTGTAGCCTCCTGCAACAACACTAAACAATGCATTGAATTGAGTTGTGTGTGTGCGCCCGCTCGTGTGTATCTGCGTGTCTAAATGCATCTTTTATAGTCATTAAGTAATCCTGTTATCCAGTTTTTCCCCAAATCATTTACATTTTAATCATTAACATTAAAGGCACACTCTTTTTATGACTAAAATAACAGTAAAGGATAAAAAATATAATTGCCAAAAATTAAAACGGATAAAACGGAATATGCAAAAATTAAAACGGAGAAAACGGAATTTGGGAAAAAATAAAACGGAATTTAGGAAAAAATAAAACGGATTTTATAGGGCCCTATACATGTAACATGTCTACTGTAGGTATATATCTAGCTTTTTCCTGTTAAAAACAAACAAACATGACCTTTACATGTGCATTAATGTTAAAGGAACGGTGAATTAAGAAATCAACTTAAGCTTTTGTTATATGTGAGGTCATCGTACTTGAACAAACATCCTGTAAGTGAAAACCTGAACTGAAAACGTCCTTGTTACTGAAATCTTAACTGTTATTGGCACCAAGCCCAGCGAACGGCAAGTTCTGGAATGTGCCTATCTATGACGTAGTCAATCATTTAAACATCAATGTTTTTGAATGTAAAAACCACGCAAATGTCATATGTAGATCTCAGACAACAGTATAAAACAATAAAAAAAACACCTGATTCACAGCACCTTTAAGTAAAGATCTCAAAGTAAAATACATTATTTTGGTTCAAGCTATGTGAAAATTACCACTGTACCCTTGGTTCGTCCAAATAAATATGTTATCGCCATAGAAACTGGAGTCACGCATGAGACTGCACATGTGCTTTAGCACGTTAGTTCTTTTGTCGACTCGGGTTTTAGACACAAAGTAATTAAACTGGGACCGACCCAGACCCGACTGACCATTTAAAATATACACCTGGAACCAAACTGACATCAGCTTGTGTACAGATGGGAGGTAATTGTAGATGCTTTTTATATTTTGTGTGACTCATGATTTAACACATTCATAACGTTTCTGTATCTTCAGACACACTCGTCAACAGCGTGATCTGGAGCAAGAGAAGGACCGAGCTCTCCTTAAAAACATCATCCGAGTGTGGAAAGAGCTCAAAGCTTTGAGAGACTTTCAGAGATTCACCAACACGCCTTACAAACTCTTCATCAGGAGGTAGGGCTTTTGTCATATGCTTTTGCGTGCTTTATTTTGTACACAAAGCAACTATATGTTATCCTTTACAGAGAGCAGGTGGAGACGGAGCGGGACAAACTGAAGTTTGAGAATGAGATTGTGGCGGAAATGTCAGAACTGCAGGAGGAGGCAGAGGAAGACTATCAGAGAAAGATGAAAGAGTACAGGAGACAACATGAAGAATGGAAATCCTGGAGAAGAAGACAGGTACTACTGTTTCTAGATCAGTGTAATTCTACAGCTCGTGATGAATCACACATTAACACAAACATGATTAAAGCTGCTGTCTTGGTTCATAACTGAAGCATGAAGTGAACCATTTGAGTGAACTGATTTCTTAGACTTCTCAACACTGCTTGATAACAATTTCAGAGAGCTCTTTTTAGTTAGCTGTAAAGCACTGTGTGCACAAATCATCTGTCAACAAAATAATTAGAGAAAGATGGAAAAGTGTTGCAGCTTTCCGACTTGTTTAAATAGCTAGGAATGCTACAGACAGTAGATGTTTGCAACAGGTTTTGGATTTTTTCAGAAAGCCCTCAAGAAAAAACAAAAACAGAAAAGACAGCAGGAGGATGAAGATGAGGATGAGGAGAGTGAAGAAGAGCTGGGTGAGGAGCCAGAGAAGCCAAACCCTCCGGAGAAACCTGACATGACCGCTGTGGAAGAGCAGGTACGGGAGAAGGCTGCCAGGATTCGCAGGAAACCCGGGGAACCGGTTCTGACTCCAGAACTCACTGTTTCAGGACCCGTCACCCCCAATGAACAGTGTCCACGGTAAATGAAAACAACATTCAGTACACATGAATATTGTGATGGGAATTTTCTAATTGATTTTTTCATTCTTCTATATTTTTATTCTTCTATATGTATTAATCAGTTTTATATGCTTTGTAATGACATAGCTCAGACCTTTATTTGGTGACTAAATATAGATCAAGTAGATAATGAGTAATTTCAAACCACCTAAGGCATTCAAACTAGTGATAGTGGCTAAAATCTGCCAATTTTTAGATTTTTTTTTTTTAATTATCGGCCAATAAATGTTTATGTTCCTTTAATTTGTTGTTCGTAATTAAAAGACACTCAGAATTCGAAGCCAAAGTTAGCTGCATTTACATGGACAATTGTAATCGGTTTAAATGTTCAATCTGAATGAAAATGCTCCATGTAAACACCTCAATTGGAATAAAAATACCCAAACCGATTAAAAACCTAATCGGCATGAGAGGGGTGGTTTCTACCTTTTGTAATCCGCTCAAAAGGACATGTAAACACTTAAAACGTTGGCGTAATGACATATGACGCAAAGAACGAACTTGTGTTGTTGAAGGAAGTCACATAAAGTAACTGTCTTTTCATTCTTAAATTTCCCTAATCTCCTTCCAATCCTCTGTAAAGCGATATGAGACAGTGTTTCCCAGCCAGTTCCCAATTTATACCCTGATCCACAAAAGCCTGTGTTCGACCTCACATGTGCTGTGCACTGCCGCTGGAGCAATACAGTACAAAAGAAAACTGTGGACTTTGGACTCGCTGTTGGTCTCTGCAGCATTGTGTGAAGTCGAACATGCTTTTTGGGCTCACAAGAATATGTATAAGTATATAAGTATGCGGCAGTCCTGTGAGTGAAAATGCCTTGTTGATGCTAGAGGTCAGAGGAGAATAGACCGACTGATTTAAGCTGATAGAAGAGCAACTTTGACTGAAATTACCACTCGTTATAACCGAGGTATGCAGCAAAGCATTTGTGAAGCCACAACACGCACAACCTTGAGGCGGATGGGCTACAACAGCAGAAGACCCCACCGGGTACCACTCATCTCCACTACAAATAGGAAAAAGAGGCTACAATTTGCACCAAAATTGGACTGTTGAAGACTGGAAAAATGTTTCCTGGTCTGATGAGTCTCGATTTCTGTTGAGACTTCAGATGGTAGAGTCAGAATTTGGCGTAAACAGAATGAGAACATGGATCCATCATGCCTTGTTACCACTGTGCAGGCTGGTGGTGGTGGTGGTGTATTGGTGTGGGGGATGTTTTCTTGGCACACTTTAGGCCCCTTAGTGCCAATTGTGCATTGTTTAAATGCCAGGGCCTACCTGAGCATTGTTTCTGACCATGTCCATCCCTTTATGACCACCATGTACCCATCCTCTGATGGCTACTTCCAGCAGGATAATGCACCATGTCACAAAGCTCGAATCATTTCAAACTGGTTTCTTGAACATGTCAATGAGTTCACTGTACTAAAATGGTCCCCACAGTAGGGGTACACGATTCAGAAAATTCCACGATTCGATTCCGATTTTTAGGCTCAAGACAGTGTGTACGTGAGCTTTAATATACCTAGGCAGCATGCCCATAAGTAAAGTCAGTGTGTGGGAAACACTGTGACGAGTGTGCAGGCGTCAGTGTGAATTCGACCCAGCATCATCTATGGGAATACTGAGATAAGCTCATTTCAGGACAATAGTAACACGGCATTACAAAAAAATATATGAATCAATTTTTGGAATTCTATGAATCGATTCTGAATCCGCAAAGCTTGAATTGCGATTCAAATGTGAATCAAATTTTTTTGCACACCCCTACCACACAGTCACCAGATCTCAACCCAATAGAGAATCTTTCGGATGTGGTGGAACGGGAGCTTCGTGCCCTGGATGTGCATCCCACAAATATCCATCAACTGCAAGAAGCTATCCTATTAATATGGGCAAACATTTCTAAAGAACGCTTTCAGCACCTTGTTGAATAAATGACATGTAGAATTAAGGCAGTTCTGAAGGCAAAATCTGGTCAAACACAGTATTAGTATGGTGTTCCTAATAATCCTTTAGGTGAGTATATATTTGTGAAATGTCAGATAATTAAATCTGATTTAAAGCTTGGGCCATATAAACACACACATCAATCCGATTACATTATTAAGTGTTCATGTTAACGCTATAAAAGGATTTATTAATCAGAATATTATAATTTTGATTGAGGCAAAAGGTGGCTATGTAAACGTAAAAAAAGTTTTCAAAATCTCAGTTTTGGTTCTAAATAGCAGCAATAGGGGTTTAAATGATGCAAGGGTGAGTAAACGATGAATAAATGTAAATTTTTGAGGGAACTAACTGTTAGAGAAGTTTGTAAGTCTTTTATATCTTTGAGAAAATGGAACAACTAATGTACTGTACAAGCATCACTACTAAAGAAATGAATCTTCGCAAAATGTTTGTGATAGAGATTAAAGTAATACTGTACCTCAAGGAGAGATTTTTTCACATTTTAATGCAAATAGATTTTCATTTTCAGCTATCAGTTAATAAAATGGCCAAAAAGTATAGACGTACATGTACATTGAAGGAGGAATGTACAATCGCATGCAACACCCTTGAGGTTTTTCAGAAAAAAAAACATTTGTTACGTGTTGTTTTTGTCCCGTGTAGTGGTGAATTTGCTCGTAGAGAGGAGGTGGCCAAGCGTGCCCTCTTCATTAAAGTCCTCTACAATGATAAAGAAGTTTCTAGAACAGACAGTCGAAACCTCAACATGGATTTCAGGGTTCACCTTGGTCAGATCTTTAATTTGAAGATAGTGAACTGGCCAGAGAGCATCAAACTGCAGGTACCATGTTTGTTTACACATAAAATGTATTAATAAGACCATAAACATTTCATGTTTTTTTAACACGTGTTATTTTCCCAAAGATATTTGAGACTATCGGGTCGTCTTCCACCCAGTTGGCCGAGGTGTGTGTCCCGGTTCCAGAATCGTCCGTTCTCACCGGCAGCGCACCATTTGAGGAGATGGAGTTTAGCAGCAACCAAAGAGTCACGTTTAACCATGAGGGTGTTGGCAGTGGTAAACAAACATTCATGCACAGACACATAAACTGTGTCACAACCTAAACTGCTGCAGGCTAAGACAGCACAGCTAATTGTGTTGTAATACACGTACAACATTGTGAGATCAACCGTGTAAGCCGAAATTTGCCTTGTGGTAGGTGTGCCGTTCTCTTTCGAAGCTGACGGCACTAACACGCAGACCCTCCTGACCTCAGGGAAGATCTCCTGCTGCGTGTCTTGGGCCGTAGGGGAGGGAGACACTCCCCTCGCTCCCCTCCCTCCCTCGTCCAATCATCCAGGAGGGGGAATGTACAGGTGAGAGAGCCATTAGAGAGATCTAGCTCTCCACTTTGTACATTAACATCATGCACAGAATAATACATAAATGTATTTTTTTATCCAGCTGTGATGTGTTTGTGATGTCTTTTGATCTTCAGTGGTTTCAGGCAGATGGATGCAATCGCATGTATCGGTGCATCTAGCTTAAACGACATGAAGAAATTGGGAAAGTGGGTGACTGAGTCTCGCCTTGACCCCAATGACCCCAACAACGCTTACATCATGCAGCTACTCTCAGTATGTTTCCCAAAATTCTCTACAGCGTACTTCACTGATTAAATGACCTCACTTCAAGGTAACTCTTTCTTGTTCTGTCTCTAAAGGTGGCGAGTGGTGGAGAGGTGGCAGTTCCTGAGTATTTCCGTCTGGAGCAACTTCAGGAGGAGTTTAATTTCCTGTCTGAAGAGGAGCTTCAGTGCTCCCGTCGCTTCCGTCTGCTGAGGCTCAGGAGTCAGGAGGTGCCGGAGTTCCGTAACTTTAAATGCGTCCCGTCTGTGGAGCGTGAGATTTCTGATAAAGTTTTCCAGGTGAGATCACTTTAAGATCACATAACACACACAGTTTCTGCCAATCTCAGGTTAATCTTGGGTACATATAGAATAGTATTTAATTTTTCACATGTCCATACAGTCTTTTCACATTTCCATACAGTCCATACATTAAGAAAAGACAGAACAGTCTTTCCGTTTTTTTTTTCTTCGAAAAAGGCCGAACTCGTGGAAGTGTATGGTGGGCGGAGATAAAGAGTTCCAAGTACAGCACAGCTATATGTTTGTGTTATTTACATTTCATGCACTTATGCGTCGATTGCAAACAAAACACTTGAGATTAGATTAATTAGTGATTAATAAGTGATTTTTTTTCGGCCTGTGGTTCAGACTCCTGAACAGGGAACCATGACGATTGACAAATCCGGTGTCCAACTGGACCTTGTTTGTAAAGCAATCATCTCAGAAATGCAGATAACAAACATAAACCCATTTGCAATTACCTTGCTGTCTGGGAAAAACAAACTGCATCCACTGTTGTCTTAAGACAGGGTTACTTGGAAAGCTGATGAGGCTTTCTTCTCCTTACTTCCAAAAACACTCTTCTTTTGTCGTGGCATTGTTGATTCTTGAAGCGTTGCAGCGTGCAGCTATGCCTGTGATTTCTACTGGAAGGAACAACACTAATGATGAGCGTTCTCGCTCTCACTCACACAGGGAAGTGCCCAAGAGAGCAGTAAGGGGTCCATGAGACGTAACAATTAACCATGGTTTAAAAAAACTTTCAGAAACTTGTAGGAAGGAGGAGGCCTGAGTTTGGCCCAGAAATGCTGAACTGCTCTTTTGACACTTTGCCTTTTTTAGCATGTGAAAAACAATTAACTGTGTTAATAAGTCAGAATGGCTTTTAAAATAATAGTCATGAAAAAAACTCACACTCATCTCACACTTTAACCCATATGACTTGAACAAAGAGACATAAGGAAAAGTAAATGAGCACTGCGGCTGTATTATTAAAGGGCACATATTATGCAAAATCCACTTTTATGAGGTGTTTAGACATAAATGTGTGTTAACAGTGTGTGAACAGAACCACCCTACAATAAAAAAATCGACTAACTCCTCTTTTTATCCCCATTGAACCAAAGCAGTCTCATTAGAAATGCCGCTTTGATACTCTTGTTAAAGCAACACCAAAGAGTTTTTTTTTTCCTTAAAATAATGTTTCCAAAAAAGTTTCAGTCGTTCATCCACTCAAAACAGGGTGAACGGCACTTTCACACGCTTTGAACCAGAATTTTTTTCCCAATTGGTTCGTTCCAAACAGAAACAGTATTTTAACTGTTCCGGTTTTCGGTTCAACCCTAAAATTGACGTTCCTGAACCGGTTAGAACAAAAAATAAAGTTCCTGAACCGGTTAATAAAGTTCCATGTCAGCTGTGGGACATACAAATACTGTAAGTAGGCTGATCATTAGGACATAAAACTTAAATTATTAGTCTACAAAATTTTCCTCAAGTCTCTATCTTGTCAACAAACATTAAAAAAGGCTACATTATGTAAGCGCCATAACTGTAATTCTGACATGCCTACATTTGTTGAGTGCACTTAAACACACGCACACACACAGACAGAGGACGAATTCCAAATGGCGCTTCAGGAAGAAGATGCAGCATAAGAAATCGCTCCACATAAAGTGAAAATTACATTGTTTTTCAGTGCTTTATTCGCCAAATGTATTTTACACAGTAGCACAACTCTCTCTCAAGTTTATACATCAAGAGTTCTGATATTTGAAGGGCGGAGTTGGACCGGACACATTCAACCGCATGTGCGTGCAGAAAATTGTCAACTTTAGCGTCTTTTAGTGGTTAAATTGTTTAAAATTACACAACTTTAGTGTTAACATTTGAATACCTTTGAAACACGTGCGAATGATCAACTTTCACCCTATTTAAATTTGCGTAAAAATCCGCGATTCGCATGCAAGCCGAACTGTGGGTCGTGATCTGTACGGATCAAGGATCAACTGCGATCCGTTACACCACTAATTTGTAAAAAACTACTTGCTGGTGGCAAGCTTCTCATTTCTCCGATGAGTCATCGACGACCAGAAGTGAACTTCACCGAGTCATATTGCACAGAAATCTTGTCAAAGAACGAAAAAAATAACGTTATTAACCGGTTACCATTATTTTAAATAAACGTTTCTGTTCCTTGAAAAAAATCCAAAGTTTCTGGTTTTCGTTTTCATTCCATGAACTGGTTCAAAGCCTTGCTTTGCAGCCCTCTATCGGCCAAAACCACACTAAAGAAGTTTCCAACCGCCGGGTCGCGGTCCTGTAGTTCAAGTGAAAACTACAAAAACTTGCTTTACGGCAGACCTACAATCCAATCAGAGCCAGCTTTGCTGCAGTAGGCTTAATTATTTACCACAGTGGTAATGGAAAATTCCGCTTCCAACCTGTAGGGGGAGCAAAGAGCAAAAACTCTTTAGTGTTGCTTTAATGTGACGTCACACTGATAAAGCCCCGCTTTTACACTAATTCTACCCAAAAGCTTTTCTAAATGTGTTTGTTAGCACATTTTTGCACTAACGTGGCTAAAGAAACAATTTTTTTCACAGGAATCACATCTATTTTTAACCTGAAAGCACTCAGTGTCTGTTGGTAAGGGAGTGAGGAGCTGTAGCTCATTTGCATTTAAAAGTTCACACATGAAAATAGCGTTTTTTTGCTCCACTGTTTTGTAGCTCAATTGGTAGAACGTTGCATTAGCAACTCAGAAGGTCATGGGTTTGATTTCCAGTGAAGACACACACTGATAAAAATATAGATATGGTTGAAATGCACTTTAAGTCTCTTTTAAATAAAAGCGACTGCAAAATCACTAAATGTCAATAAAATCTATCAGACATTGCAACTTCTCTAGTGAATCCCAATCTTCATTCACTTTCATGAGAAACTAGGGACTGGAAAAGCTTTTATAAAGTTTAGTTTTTGTGTTCTGCTGAGGAATGAAAATTGTATGCTTTGAAAAAACATAAAAGCGAGTAAAAAAGAGATGATTTTTATTTTTGATAAATTGCTGTTTTGACCTCTGTCTTGTGTCTATCAGCAGTAAAGCACAATGTGTCAGACTGCCAAAGCTAAACCTTCAGGAATTTAACTTTTTTACTTCTCATATTACCTCAGATTACCTCAGATCTCTGCCTCTGATCACACTCACAGAGGGGATTCAGATGACTTGATTTGATTAGTTTGGGCGTATACAGTAACAGTAATCAGATCAAGTGACAATCATCAGGGTCCATGCAGATGGAAAAAGTGACGAAAACAAGCCATGGTTGCCAAAATGAAAGAATATAGTTTCATTCAGTTTCTGAACAGACAGTTGCACAGTTATCAGGTTTATTTTTTAGCCATAGGACCTCAATAATGGGAGTTTGGCATGTACCAGTTTCTTTAGGTGAAATGCTCAGACTGTTAGGCAGACATGACAACAAAATGCACTAAACTGTGAAGTAAATGTTTGTGCACGCATCTGAATTTGTCTGTAGGGAAAGCTGCCCAATGTTCCACGTGTGTGTTTACGACTTGCAGAGTGTTTGCTTCACTTTTCAAATGCAGAGGTCCCACGTGTTCCATACTTGACAAACAAATTCATAAACGCAGTGTTTGTGTGTTGCAGGATTATGAGAGAAGAATAAAGGAGGGAGAGATCATTGACACACAGGAGCACATTGATGCACATCGAGCTCTCGTTGCCAAATATCTGCAGAAAGTGAGTGACGCACCTTTTGTTCTGCTTCCCTTCTGCCATCTTATCTCATGTCATTGTCTCTCTTGCTATCCTATCCAACTATCATTCAGTGACATTGGACAAGAGTAATGTGTGTGACAATGACCCTCATTTATAAAGCAAGCATACAACAGAAAGCTGTACGTACGGTTCTTTCCACGCAAGACTTGGCATTTATCAATATGGATGTGAGCGGTAGCTACGATCAAATCTCACATCAGGTTCCGCCTCTTGTACGCAAGTTTTAAGTTAGCGTTAAGATGTGTGTTAACTCGTTTGATATCCTATTCCAAAAGGAATAATGAGAAAAGGATAGAAATAGTATTTTCTTTCAGTTAAGCAAGTATTCACTAGAGTAAAACTTTTATTTATTTTTATTTAATAAGGACAACACACATTAATTGACATTACTGTACATGTGCCAGTGCTAGCCAGATGGCTAATTTTCAACTGCAGTCCTTTGGTAAGATATTTTACAACCAACTAGTAAAAACAAAACACACAAAACACACCTGGCGACGAGCAGGAAACATGGAAAATGTTGGCAGCAAATTAATTAACAACAACAATAATAGTACATACATACATACATACATGCATTTAAAATTATCACATGTCTGATTTTTTTAAAAGCCAATCCTTAAGACTTTGGCCCAATCCCATTTCTCTGCCTTACTCCTACCTCTTAGTTTTGCATGAGAGTAAGGTCCAGTTGGCAAGTTTTTTTTTTTTGTGATTGTTGAGGGCAAAAATCCTTGATCTTGTGGCACTTTTTTTTAAATGAGATGGAATATGTGGGATATTTATGCAATTTTATGCTATGAAATTGTGTGAACTTGCAAAAACTGTTTGCAGCTTTTGCAGCTTTAAATGATTTTCACATCACATAATCGTGTAACTTCATAATGTTTCCTTTTGCAACAGGGGACATGGCTGCACTTGTGTAAAGTAAATGCAACATTTTTCAACTTTCTGCTAAGATATATGTGATTTTTGCTACAAAAATGCTGGGGTTATGAAATCATGCAACCCTGCATATTCAATAAACACAATCTCTGTTTTTTCTTCTCTGTCTCAGGTGCGAGAGTCCGTCATTAATCGTTTCCTCATAGCGAAGCATCATTTTATCCTGTCTGATGTGGTTTCAGAGGACGAGGTTCCCAGTATCGGGTAAATGGCCCTATTTCGTATATATCTTATATCTTATGCTGTCTTTAACAGAGGTATACTGGAGACTCAACCTTTACTTATTTTAGGCCTTCTACCCACTTTTACTTGTAGATATGGATTTAAATATGCAAAAGTAATCATATAACAAATAAATATTAAATGACTATTAAATAAAAACTTCTCAATTTACCCAATAACTACTAAATTCTATAAACTATAGGTTTTTTGGGGGGTTCAGAAGGTGAATTAATGACAGATTTGAGTGTTTCCGCCTTTCCACTGTACACAACAAATGAGACCCGATAAACCAGAAGTCATTCATTACAAAGGGGTTGCATGGGGTGCCGCCCATCTGCGAATGCGTACATTTTGGATCCAATTTGAGCTTTGAATGCATATTTTTTTTACTTGTGCTACTACACCGGATTTTGGTGTATTCCAATTAAAACACTGTGCCAGGTGAAAGTAATTCATCCTTTTTTGTTGAATTTTATCAGTAACACTTGAATTCTTTAAAAACGATTGATTACAGACAAGTAATATTTTTACCTTATTCTTTCCAAATATTTTGTCAGTCTTTGTCATATATGCATAGCTGTTTATTGTTTCATTCCTTTGAGTTCATCTGTTTATTCCATTGTTTTGAATATTTGAATAAAGGCTCTTGTGCTGGAATGAGCTTCTCTCACATGTTGGCACAGATTTATAAATGCACAGAAATATTATTGGGACTGCCACTAGGGGGCGTAACTTCGACAGTCATGTCCGAATGTCGTGCACAGTGGAAAGGTGGCTTTAAATGTTTTAATGTCTCTGCACCTCTATCAGCTTTATCAGCATTCAACTAAGTAAATATTTGACAGTTCTCGCTTTTATTTCTCTTTTTCTCTTTTATGTTTGTATATTTAGTGGTGCAGGTTCTGGGTACGTTCTCAGGATTTTTCTGTTCTTTTAAGTCCTGTGTATTCCTTTATTTCCCTGGTGTTCCTGCCCGCTAATCCATGTGTTCATGAGCTGTTAATTATTGTGTGTTAGTTATATGACTCCAGTCCTGCGTGATTGTGTGTGTTAGTGTGGAAATCACACTCATAAAGAGTGTTTGTGTGTTTGATCGGTCGTAAGGTGAGTTTGATGTCATATTGTACGCGTAAAGCGTTTTAAAGAGTTTTTTATATATATATAGACATCTTTATGAGATTAGGAGTAAACTTGTGCAAATAAGGAAGAGCTTAATAGCTAATATTAACCAAAATCCAAATTAGTTATTTTTTAAAAGTTACTTACAATCAATGTTAATGCCTATACAGACCTGGATTATTTTACATTTGTTATGTGCTTATGGTTCTGGTGCAACATCAATCACAATCAAAACATTTTGGATTGTATTATCATCTTTGAAGGAATTTGTTTTTTATGCTTTACTTGTAAAAGAAACTGAATACTAAATAACAACTAAACCAAAATTAAAGATCAGGTGACAAATGTAGCTCTGTGTTTGTTTAGTAGTATCAGCCTGTGTTTCTGTCAATGTGTGTTTGTTGTTTGTTCTGGGTAGAGAAGTAAAGCAAATTAGTTTCATTGGTACATGTAAGACACATATGTAGATGTGCTGTCTCTCAGTGTCAAGTTTAATAAAGTATACCTGACCAATACTCCAGTGAATTATTTGTATCCCCAATCTGACTCTTTGCTGAACTCTCTTTCAGAGTTTTGGGCTTGAACTTGTTTAAACTGGCTGAACCCAAACGACCCCTGAAGCCTTGTAGGAAGGAGAGGAAGAAGGTGACGGCTCAGAATCTCTCAGATGGAGACATCAAGGTCCTGGTGAACATCATCAGAGGATATGACATCCCAATCCGCAGACCTTATGCCAGGTACAAACCATAGACTGTAAGAAATATGGATGTAGTGTCTGTGACGTCACACATGAAAAGCTTTTTTGAAGCCGATAGTTGGGAGACCCTGCTGTCGCCATCTTGGCCGTGCATCACTGCGCATCACTCCCGGATAACCAAAAATGGGTAAAGAGGTGGGAAGTAGGTGAAGCTGAGGTGGCTGGTTGCTGAAACCAGGCCCGCCTAGCGCGACTCTAGTGACAGCAGTGGCAGTTCACCCGTCACTCAAGTAGCCACGCCCTTAATTATGCATTATGAACTTTAAGGCTTAATATAAATTAAACAGATGAGTTACAAAAAAATTCACCCCCCTCACAGTTGTCATGAAGGGTAAAATTAACTATATAGACAAAAATCACTTTTTGCACCAGGCTGTAAACTTTTACAGTATTTCTGCTGTAAAGTTGGGCATTGTAACATGGAGGTCTATGGGAATTGACTCACTTTTCAAACCAGTCTCTAGCGGCCCGTCAATGAATTGCAGTTAAATCACTTCTGTATTGGCTTCATAATAGAGATTGAAATGTTGCCCCTCGGTACAAGCACATCCACAGATCCATATCTGAAAGGGGTCGTCAAACACGAACAAAAAGTGTAGCACCTTACTATGGCAGTGGCACCTAGCTTAAATGCTCGAAGGCATGCATTTTAGTCTGGCACCAGGCTAAAGCCTTGTACAGGAAACCGCCCCTATATATATATATATATATATATATATATATTATATATTGTTTATTATGATGCTCAAAGATGAGTTTTAAGTGATAACATAATGGACTACAAGGGAACTTTACATAACCTGTTTCGGTTCACTTTGCCAGTCGAGCTAGCTAGTGTTTCATGCTCTGACCAGCCAATAGAAGTTAAGCAACCTAGAAAAAGATGGTCTTGTTATATAAAGAGATAGCAGCCTTGACATCTATACTCATTGGAAAAAGCACACTGGTCAACTCGGATTATGTCTATCTCAAGCCAGTCTTATAACATTACAATGCATCAAAGATATGGCAACTACATAGTAAAACCCTGCAGTTTTACACACCGCACACATTCTCTGCATAAAATAGAAAAATCAATCTAGTTATGTATTGTGTTTTCAGCAAACCACCTGCACTGGCAAAGTCATCACGGCCTTTCATAGAGACATTTACAGCACCATCCCAGACACCCGTACAGGGCAGTGAGTGGCCCCTTGGACAGGTAACACACAACATTTCATTTATGCATGATTTGGCAGATGCTTTCATCCAAAGCGATTTACACTGCATTACAGCACATACATTTTTTATCACTTTGTGTGTTCCCTGGGTTCGAACCCATTACGCTGTTAACGCAATGCTCTACCACTGAGCTATACAGGAGCACATGACAATATGATCAGCAGAACATTTTCTCTCAGTTTACTACATTTTGTGGTTTTGTTTTTGAACGAATGTTAAATAGTTTATATATATATATATATATATATATATATATATATATATATATATATATATATATATATATATATATATATATATATATATATATATATATATATATATATATATATATATATTATTGTAGTAAGTAGGTTTTGTTGGTAATGTGAAGTTGTTTGTTGTCAGCTGCAAATCTGTACACTATCATCTGTGCAGGATTAAAAGCATTAATAGAAAGGAATTATACTAACAGAAGTATACTTTAATATCAAATGAATTGTTAACTTTTATTAAGGGGGTGGGTAAATCAGGAGTTTCTAAGGTTTTATTGTGTTTATGTGTACACTGTAACATGTCTTTACAATACATTATTTTTCAGATATTTTATCTTAATTCTGCACCGCTGTTTCCATCCTCATTAAAACAGTCTGTTTAATTCCTTGGTCTGTGAAGCCCCTCCCGCAGAAATACTCAATATGCTGAGATTGGTTCGGTCCTGTCCCAGTGTGTTGTTTTGAAAAGCCTCCTTGCAGTGTGTACCCAGGGCAGGGTTTATGTGAATTTGGGGATTTGTGATGTCACTGTCTTACTTGTAAGGCAAATATAGCAAATATCTCTTGTTGCATTGAACTTTAAAGCATTGTAACTTTACAGATTTAGTTTGTGCTTAGACAACAACATTACAAACTAACTTCAGTTTAACAAGTGAATTTAGAATCAACTTCACCTTTAAACTATGCAACAAACTCGGTGAAGTAAGTAGTATTTTTATTTCTGAATGGTGTATGTGTTTGTGTTGTGTAGCCTCTGATCAGGCCCTTTGTGGAGGTGTCTTTCCAGCGTTCAGTCCTCCAGACGTCTACTGCTGAGGGTCCAAACCCCTGTTGGAATGAAGAGATTGTACTGCCATTCAGGTCAGTTTTATCTTCAAGCAATCTGACGTCAGGTCTCGCAATGACAAATAATTCAATTTATTATGTTGGCTTGACAAAGCCAACATACTGTTGTTGTATCTAAACTTATTATTATTATTATTATTCTTATGCTCCCCCACTTTTTCTGACTGTAACTCCTCCTAGAGCTTTCAAGCTACACCCACAAAACTTTACAAAACTTTTAAGACTGGTCCGTAGATTTATGCTATGACTTTTCTAACTGATGGGACCTTCCGAATTCCTAAACGGGGGGCTCAAACACCCCAAAATTTCCATTGACTTAACATTGAGACAAACTTTGACGAGTCATAGCTGCGAGTGAGAAACTTGTAGAAACTTGTGGGTTACCACATTTAAGGAGGCTGACAGGCTCTGTAAGAACATACATCACAATGGGGTGTAAGCTGTACCCCTGGGGTGTAAGAGGCCCCCAAAATTTCCCATTGACTTATAATGGGGCAGGAAACATGCCCATATAAAGGAATAAAAGCGTCCCAGATGGAATATCTTCACTTAAGAGTGTCGTAGAGACATGGGGGTTGGACCGTTTTACTTGTGGCTTGAAGGTTGATCATTATGGGATGCCAATTTTCTCCCTAGCAACCAAACTTAGTACCCTAGCAACGGAATAAACAAAGCCTTATTTCTTCGCTTCAGAACATCTTAGAGACACGGGGGTTGGACCGTTTTACTTGTGGCTTGAAGGTTGATTATTATGGGATGCCAATTTCCTCCCTAGCAACCAAACTTAGTACCCTAGCAACGGAATAAACAAAGCCTTATATCTCAGCATCAGAACATTGTAGAGACACAGGGGTTGGACCGTTTTACTTGTGGCTTTAAGTGTGATCATTATGGGATGCCATTTTTCTCCCTAGCAACCAAACTTAGTACCCTAGCAACGGAATAAACAAAGCCTTATATCTCCGCTTCAGAACATCATAGAGACACGGGGGTTGGACCGTTTTACTTGTGGCTTGAAGGTTGATCATTATGGGATGCCAATTTTCTCCCTAGCAACCAAACTTAGTACCCTAGCAACGGAATAAACAAAGCCTTATATCTCCGCTTCAGAACATCATAGAGACACGGGGGTTGGACTGTTTTACTTGTGGCATGAAGGTTGATCATTATGGGATGCCAATTTTCTCCCTAGCAACCAAACGTAGTACCCTAGCAACGGAATAAACAATGCCTTATATCTCCGCTTCAGAACATCATAGAGACACGGGGGTTGGACCGTTTTACTTGTGGCTTGAAGGTTGATCATTATGGGATGCCAATTTTCTCCCTAGCAACCAAACTTAGTACCCTAGCAACGGAATAAACAAAGCCTTATATCTCCGCTTCAGAACATCATAGAGACACGGGGGTTGGACTGTTTTACTTGTGGCATGAAGGTTGATCATTATGGGATGCCAATTTTCTCCCTAGCAACCAAACGTAGTACCCTAGCAACGGAATAAACAATGCCTTATATCTCCGCTTCAGAACATCATAGAGACACGGGGGTTGGACCGTTTTACTTGTGGCTTGAAGGTTGATCATTATGGGATGCCAATTTTCTCCCTAGCAACCAAACTTAGTACCCTAGCAACGGAATAAACAAAGCCTTATATCTCCGCTTCAGAACATCATAGAGACACGGGGGTTGGACTGTTTTACTTGTGGCATGAAGGTTGATCATTATGGGATGCCAATTTTCTCCCTAGCAACCAAACGTAGTACCCTAGCAACGGAATAAACAATGCCTTATATCTCCGCTTCAGAACATCATAGAGACATGGGGGTTGGACCGTTTTACTTGTGGCTTGAAGGTTGATCATTATGGGATGCCATTTTTCTCCCTAGCAACCAAACTTAGTACCCTAGCAACGGAATAAACAAAGCCTTATATCTCCGCTTCAGAACATCATAGAGACACGGGGGTTGGACCGTTTTACTTGTGGCTTGAAGGTTGATCATTATGGGATGCCAATTTTCTCCCTAGCAACCAAACTTAGTACCCTAGCAACGGAATAAACAAAGCCTTATATCTCCGCATCAGAACATCATAGAGACACGGGGGTTGGACCGTTTTACTTGTGGCTTGAAGTGTAATCATTATGGGATGCCGATTTTCTCCCTAGCAACCAAACTTAGTACCCTAGCAACAGAACAAACAAAGCCTTACATCTCCGCATCAGAACATCATAGAGACATGGGGGTTGGACCGTTTTACTTGTGGCTTGAAGGTTGATCATTATGGGATGCCAATTTTCTGCCTAGCAACCAAACTTAGTACCCTAGCAACGGAACAAACAAAGCCTTATATCTCCGCATCAGAACATCATAGAGACATGGGGGTTGGGTCTTTAAACATATTAGCTTTATGCTGACTTTATCCTAAATCATGTTAGCTTCATGCTAAATCAGGCTAGCTTTATGCTAAATTATGTTAGCTTTATTTTAAAAAGCTTCATACTTAAGCATACTAACAACAAGATAGCCTACTAAACCAAACTTCTGTCAAACTTCTGTCAAACTGTCTTAAACGTTCAGACCAGGCTTTGTCAAGCCAACATAAAGTTTGTCCTCAAACTTTAATATCTAGTTTTTATATAGGGCTTTTCACAATTGGTAATTGTTTCAAAGCAGCTTTACATTAATAGAAGCAGGGAAAAGCACAGAAAATCGGCAGATAGCATAACATAATACAGATAGCATAAGCAGCAAAATTTGCTGCGGCTATGAATCAACATTATAAGCGGGCGTATTAATAATATAACATATAGAAGAGGGTGTTAAGTTAAGCCAATGACGGCTGACTCCCCGGGTTGAAAAACCCCCAAGGAGAAAAATATGATATGGTTTAAATCAGCTTGGTTCCAGACAGGCTAACTATTGCGGCATAAGTATGGTACCCACAGTTGAGGATTTAGCAAATTGGGGGCCCAAGGTGAAGGTATCTATGGTATCTATGGGTCCCCCATCCAATCTTTAAAAGAAAATGAAACATGCCAACCCGTTTGACTAAGGCCAGAAGCCCTCCTATTGTCGTTAATGCAGGTTCAGTGGCAAACGGTGGAAAACTATTTACCGCAAACTCAAACACTGTAATTCTGTTTCAACACCTTGTGAGTTATGCATTATAACTGCATGCATGACATAGGACAGTGCTAATCATGGGATTTTAGCATGTTGCTAAGCTTTAAAATACACGTCACACATTGAAACTGAGTAAAATAATACATTCTCCTTTACTGAATACAGTTTTTACCGTGCTTGCGGAACTGCATTATAGGATTGCATTTGTGAATGCCGAATATCAGTGTTTTTACATGATTCATGCCATACAGCAAACAAGGTTAAACTTTTCCTTTATCCCAGTGCTCCAAATGGAGACTACAGCTCCACCAGTCTTCAGTCGGTTAAAGATGAAGTCTTCATCAACATCTTCGATGAGCTTCTCTGTGATGTAGTGGAGGTGAGGAACATTTAGATGCTAACCTTTCTACAGACCTTCTTGTTTTGTTCAATGTAATTGACATACAGCATCTGTTTTCAGGATGAGAGAGAGAGAGGAAACACGATTCACACTCGGATTGAGAGACACTGGCTCGGTTCCATCAAGATTCCCTTTAGCACCATCTACCTGCAGTCTCGGGTAAGAGTCCTGCTCCTGTATTCATAAACTTAATTCAGAGCTTTTTACCCAAATCTTAACATTGAGTTGATTGGCTGGCTGATGATGATACTCAGTATGTGACCAGTGATTAATGTTACGTTCATATGTTGTATGGTTAGGTTGATGGAACGTTTAAGGTGTCCAGTCCTCCTGTTTTGCTGGGATACAGTAAGGAGAGGAGTTTAGGCAGTGAAGGTGGATATGATGCTATCCGCAGTCTGAGTGAAGGAACTTACCTCAGTCTCTTCATCACCATTGAGCCGCAGCTGGTGCCAGGAGACACCATCAGAGAGAAGGTACACCATCATCATGTGTTTATCCAGAACAAAGTGTGAAGCAGAGTTACAGTAATGCATAACCAGATGTAATCACCACTTTGAGACCGCTCAAACACTGCTTAAAATACAAGAAAACAAGATTAAAGCAGTCATTCACACTATGGACAATAAAAATACAAGGAAAGATATCTTTGGGATCACTTTCAGAGTGAGTTTTTTTCTGGCTGATGATCAATAAAACATTGACAGCCAATTAAATATTTTTGGATTTAAAATGCTCGCATATTAGAAATGACTGACGACACTATGGAGAAGCTTATCATCGAGGTCCAGAGAAACCCAACACTGAATGATAAAACAAAGATGGTTTAGAGAAAATAAACATCTGGAAAACAGCTGACATTTCATTTGGAATAAATAGTGATAACAGTAATAGAGATGAGATCAATAAAATCTAAATCTGTGTCAGGCTGCTAAAAGTGTAACATGAAATGACCTCAGTCTCATCTTTTAGAAATGTCAGCCAGAAAACGGCCCAATCTGAAAAACCGATGCTTATGACATCACAGGCATCTAACTGCCCCTCCACTTTAAAATAATTGGCTACATTTTTTGAGTGGCAGCAAAGTCAGCCAATCAGTAATGAGATTGCAAGTTAAGCCAGTTGGGGGAGCCAAATAGGTGCAAAACCACTTGTTTAAAATCCCCCACCCTAATAGAGCTATCTGAGAGAGGTTTTTAGGAAGCTTCTAAGGCATTACAGACCCAAACTAAATTTTTTTTGTCTACATGTCACATCACAGAACAAGGATAAATACCCCGTTCAATCATTCTATGTCACCTTTGAAGATCAGTATATTTACATGTTTAATGACATGTAAACGATTGCAAAAGTTTTTCTTTACAACTTTACAATATAAGTGAATTCCATTAATAGTAAGCGATGTGTTCAAATACTGTGGCGCGCAATAGAATGAATAATATATTGTTATTGTCTGGTGGTGTGTATGCTAATATAGTTATTGTTATAGTTAACGTTATAGTTAACATGTTAAAGATAAAATTTGAACTGCCCTTACATCTTTTAACCTTTAATGTTTTAGCAGCATCTAGTGGTAAGAATTGCAGTCCACAGCTCAGTCTTCCCTTTCGAAACGAATAGAGAAGCTTCTGTTTCTGCCACAGTACAAACATGCATTCGCCAGGTGAAAACAGGCCAGCTTCTTTCACATTTTCCTGAGACCCCGGCTTGGCTTTGTGCCCCCACCCCCCTTTGGGACCAGGTAGCAAGGCCTGTTCATGTAATCCAGCCCTATCTATCTTATTTCGGCTCCTTTATTGGTATTAGAGTGATTGGACTTCCAAGGTCAAACCCCTAGTGTCACGTCATCGCACGACGTCTCATTCTCTCCATCAGGGAACGGAGGTTACATGCGTAACCAAGATGTTATTTTTACTTTAATTTTAGAGTCATGCTTACTTTTGGCCAAACAATATTATATATTTGTCCAAACATAAATGATACAGCCACTGTAATTCTTGATCAAAAATGTGCAGACATTAAATCATGTTAACTCAATGAGGGTTTAAACTGTTGAGACGCTTTACATTTTAATGAACAACAGACAAGCACAACTATTTGAGTTGCTAAACGAACATTAGTAGAAACCTAAGCAAAAAAGCAGTAAAATACATAATATAAGCATGAACTGTTAAAGGTTTTGCCACAAACTTTATGCTGATATCACAAGACAACATTTCACCTTCAGAAATCCTGTGACATTTTAATCTTGCAAGATCTCATCTCACGCCTAGTGTACACACAAGATCTGTTTGTTTTTATAAAAGGCAATTTCAGCTTGTGTAGTAAATGACGACATGTGAGCAACATCATAGAGAGTCGACTTAAATTAAACTGTTTAGTGAAGTTCTGTATAGAGCAGTGTGTTTTCCTAAGAGTTTCTCTTATTATTAGCTACAGATTGAAGTAAAATGTTTACTGATTATTACTGTATTTACTGCATTTTTTTGTTTGTTTTTAATTTTTTATTTTTTGTTTGATGTTTTTTGAGTTCTATATTTTTATTTATATTGTATGTACAGCACTTTGGTAAACACCTATTGTTTTTGTAAAGTGTTCTATAAATAAACTTTGATTTGATCTGAAAACGCTGTATTAAATGACTTCTAACTCTCTCTTTCTCTCTCTGTTAGTTTGACAGTCAGGAGTCGGAGCGATTGCTGACAGCATGTGATGTCTTTGAGAAGGAGGCCAGTCATCGATTCCCTGACCGTCCCTGTCTCACCACGGTCATCGACATCAGCGGTAAAACTGTCTTTGTCACACGATTCATTCGACCTTTGAATCCACCCCAGGAGCTGATGGATGCTTTTCCAAACAACCCGCAGGAAACCATGGTACATCTACACACTCAGTTCAGTTAGCAAAACTCACAGTATACAACACACCATCCTAATTTATTGAGTAAAACGGAAATCACCCAAATAATATACACTGCCTTATAGTAAACTGCATCAAGCATTTTGTCACAATTAATATTTTAATACATTTATTTATTTACTTTTATCCAAAGCGACTTACAGTGCATTACAAGCTATACATGTTTTCACCAGTACTTGTGTTCCCTGGGTTTGAACCCATGACCTTTTGCGTACAGTCACATACAGTTATTATAACTTATAGTGAGTGAGATTTTACAGTGGGCGACCCAAGCCACAGAAAAAATCTTATTGGACCAAAATCCCAGGTCCATAATATCTTTATGTTAAACGAGTGTTGTGATTTTGGGCAATCACGCAATGTTTTTGCTTAGTGTGGACAGACAAATTACGTATAACTTTAGGCTACGAGTGTTAAATAATAAACACTAGAAACCAACTGATTGTTGAGGCTGATTAGGCCAAAAACGAAGATTAAGATATAATTTATAACTCAACACTTGACACACCCAGTACAGCTGATCTAGCCATGTATTAACACGTCTCTCCATCAGCTTTCTCCACTAGTTTATCTGTCTTTATCTCTTATCGTTTATTGTTATTCTGATCATCTCTCTCTCTCTCTCTCTCTTCAGGAGTTAGTTGCGCGATATGTGTCGCTCATCCCGTCTCTTCCAGACAGCGCGTCCTTCGCAGGAGTCTGTGATTTATGGAGCACGTGTGATGTAAGTACACACTCTTCTCTACCATTTATTACAATTTGATTTAGATGATTTAGATGTTTTTCTTTTTTTAGCAATTCTTGACGCTGCTAGCAGGAGATGAGGAAGAACACGCTGTATTACTTTGCAACTATTTTCTGTCTATGGGAAAGAAGGCGTGGCTTATCATAGGCACAGCCATTCCTGAGGTGAGTGATGGGCCTCTCGGCCAATTAAACAGTTTGGCTCATTAAAAACAGAAAGAATAAAGGTGGCTCGCTTGAAATTCATGTCTGTTCTTTTAGGGCCCCACAGCATACGTGTTGACGTACGAGCAGAATCGTTACCTGATCTGGAATCCCAGTACAGGACAACATTATGGACAGTATGACACATTCTGCCCATTACAGACCATCGGCTGCCTCATTAACACTGATAATGTAAGTGAAGACAGAAATGAACATTCAGTCATGTCTTATATTGTCAGTGGGTTTCGTCAGGTTCTGAGAAAATGTGAAGCTGCATATTGTCGACATAGCAATAAAAATATTTTGTTTCCTAATAATGGTTCCTAGAGGAAACCTGTATAACGAGAAGAGGATAGGGCCTAGAACTGATCCCTGTGGCACTACACCTTTGCAAAAGATTTACTTTTTAAGCAAAATTTGGTCACTGATACACTGATGCGGTACATTGTTTGTCATATGTTTTGCATATGGTCTTTATGATGTCTTCATGTTATGTTGTATATTCATGTCACTCAGGTATGGTTTAACATCCAGCCGTACGCTGCACCAGTGAGAATGAGTTTTGATGTCTCTAGGCCAAAACTTTGGAAAGGGTTTTTCTCACGAGCGTTCCCTGAACCCGGTCTCTCCAGCGTGCAGGTTAGTATTACACAAACCAATCACAGGCCTCTTTGTATTTGGGTTGCCCTTCGGAGTCTTTTGGATTGTGACATGGCTTTTTGAAACCAATGCTTATTTATTTATTAATTTTGGGCCAGATTCTGTTGTCAGAATTGATTATGAATGTCGTCTTTTCAGCCGGAGTCTCTGGCGTACAGACAGGCCGACAGACCAGCTGCTGATGAGTTACAAGATAGGTTGGTTTTTCATTTATATAAAGAAGGTCCATTGTGCTTTCCAATAGTTGCATGACACAACATTGCATTTCACCATAATACTGTAGGTCATTCACATAAAGTTATCTTTGTGCCTCTGCTAAACTTAAATTTCATGTTTTGGGTTGTGTGATGGAGGATCGAGAAGATTTTGAGAGAGAAGATCATGGAATGGCGTCCGCGTCACCCCACGCG
Source organism: Paramisgurnus dabryanus (assembly GCF_030506205.2). Taxonomy (NCBI): domain Eukaryota; kingdom Metazoa; phylum Chordata; class Actinopteri; order Cypriniformes; family Cobitidae; genus Paramisgurnus; species Paramisgurnus dabryanus. The sequence goes on along the minus strand of NC_133357.1, from coordinate 30,397,634 downwards.
CTGGAATCGGTTCTGCATATCTACATTACGACAGTTTTTGCCTAAACTGGAGCTGAGCGGAGGACGTGAGGTGGCTGAAGAACATCGTCTCGAGCTGCAAAGCCTTCTGGGAGAATACAGGGTTAGTGCTTCAAACTAAAATCGAATGACTATTTACACAAGCATATAACTTGACACGAAGCACACGCATCTTATCATCAGGTCATTAATGTGATTCTTCTGTTTTAGATATCTGGGTTTCCCCTGCATCTGCCTTTCTCAGAGATTCGGCCAATCATTGAAGCCGTTCACAGCACAGGGGTCCATAATGCGGAGGCCCCAAATACAGAATTTGCCCTGGCGGTCTACGTGCACCCGTATCCCAGTAACGTGCTGGCGGTTTGGGTGTACATCGCCTCTTTGGTCAGCACACATTAGATCTCAGCACACAGCAGGACATTGTGAATGTATTATATATGGTAATATATATTTTTACATATATTTTAATGGTAGCCTTTTTTTTTTTAAAGAAAAGAATCTGTTATATTTGTATAATTTTAAACATTTTTAGCACCTTTTTATAGATGTGTAAAATAGAGTAAAGTTTGTAAATGTAGCATTATGTAAAAAACTTCTTTCATATAAGTAGATGATATTTTGTAAACAATATTATTTGTAGTTCTACAAATAAAAAAAAATACTAAACCGGAGTCTGTTATTGGTTGAATGGGTTTCACTGTATTTTTGTTGTTTTTTTCCTGTGAAATTTGAAATCTTTAAGACACACAAACACATAGCAGAGATGTTATCTCTGATCTAACTGATGGTTCAGACAGAAACTAATCAGATCTGTCAGCAGCTATAAGCTCGGTTTGCTTTTGGTCTTGTGTTGGACTTGTCAGGTCTTGCATGTGTTTTCATTATTGACATCAGTAAGGCCTGGGACACACTGGACGATTTTTACATCTTTAAATCGTTTTTTAGCCTACAGATGTCTGCGATCTTTAACCCATAGTTGTGTATGAGCAGTAGTAATAGTGATGATGCTTGACTTAGCTTTCAGTTGTGTAAATGTAATGCGAGTGCTTACCACACGATGGCTCCTCTTTACCATATGGATTTAATCTTTCCTGCTCAGAAGTGTTTCAGATATTTAAGGCCACGACTGCAGGCGGTGTCTGATCAGATCGCAGCTGTATTAGATCAGGACCTACAGACAGCAGACTTCAAAGATCTTTAAACATCTGCAACACACAAAACAGGCTTTAAGAATAGCTTTCTCATTTAAAAACATATGAGCCAAATAAGCCTCAGAGAATATGAAAGCATAGTTGTCCCACCGCAACAGGCTCGAGTCGAGGCTATTGGAAATTTGCATACAAAGAAAACCGACAAATGTTTGCATTGCATAATAGATGTGTGTAGTATCTAAAAATAATTTCTGCATGAATGTTATATATATCAGCATGCAGTCAAAGTTAAATATTGCATAAAAAACACTTAGTACAGCCAACCAGGCACAACACATTAATTTTCCAATAAAAAGTAAATAATGTGTTATTGACAGTTATGCGCAAATTGTAGGTTGTAAATACTTGGTATTCTAATAAATGAATTTTTAAACTGTTGGTAACTGGATACTTTTCGACATTTCATATGTAGAAATAGATTTTAGACCAATAGAATTTGACTGTGGGTGGGGCTACCCAGTGTGACACCACAGAAATGAAAACCAAGTGACTGAAAATATCTTCCTGTTGCTTGTTGTCACAGCTGGTGTTGAAGAAACTCAAGGGCAGCACTTATTCTGATGATGGCATGTAAAATGCTGGAGGTCAAAAAGCCATCCTATGATGACTAATAGGTTCAAACAATCTCTCTTGTGTTTCAACATGTATGAATTGTCTCAAACAGATGATTACAGTGCATTATTTCCATTTCCTGGGAATGCAACAAATAACTTCCATTAATAGCCATGCTAGGGCTACGTGAAAGCTTGTCTTGGATACGGTGTTAGCTTTGGGACAGTTCAGTCATATGAGGACTTGATCCTAAAGCTGTTGCATGACAAAACGTTTGTCAAAATGTCCTTTGGTTCTCAGACACAGGGTTTTCTGGCAGCTGATCAAACTCAAAATAATGATACTGCAATAAAACTGTTGCTGTTGTGGTTTGTTTTCTTCTTTTGTGTGTATTTGGACACAAATAAGTGTCCATGGTAACTGTTTGGTATTTTCTTCAGGAATGTACAACTGGGGTACAGTCATTGGGTCTAGACATCCATGTCAGGGAGAAGGGAAAAAAGTCATGGTTGAAAAACAGCCGCTGGGTGAAGTATTTCTGTTTCGACCTGAAAACACATCCTGACCTTAGCCAAATAACCATACAGGTCCTGATGCAATCTGTTGACTTTTCTCTGAGAATATTTTTTTGTGCTAATTGTGCAAAAATCTGCAGAATTAAACATGTTAAAATATTCTCATTGTTACCTGAAAGCATTACTATATGTGCGCTATTTATTTAAGGGGAAATAGCCATGTCCATGGGTTTAGAGCAGAGAAATTACTAACTTCTTAAAATTAAACAAGCCAGAGGTAGATTTTCAATAGATGATTGGTGTTTAGGGTTTTCTAGAAATCTATAGAGCTTTATACTGAGGTCTGTGCATGGCAAGATAAAGGAATACTTCACCCAAAAATGAAAATTCACTTAATTTACTAACCCCCATGCCATCCCAACCCAAACATATGACTTTCTTTTCTCAGCTGAGTTTTAGTTTCTATTTTGATTAAAGTCCCAAAACATTGAAGCCTCAAAAGCACAAACTGTACAGTATCTCCATCATTAAACTAATCCAAATGACTCCAGTGGGTTCGTAAATGTCTGAAGTGAAATGATGAATGTGTGAGAGAAAACAATTAACATTTACAAATTACTTTTCTGAAATAAAAGAAAAAATGATGACGCATTGATAACTTCTAATCTCATTGGTTCCTGTTTAGGTCTTGTGACAAAATTTTATTTGACACAAGAAATTTGAAAACAAAAAGTTATTGACATGTCACCATGTATTCACATGTCACAATTTACACTGAACAAAATTATAATCACAAAACTTTTGTTTTTGTTCCCATTTTTCATTTTTCATCAATAACTTTTTCTATGTACACAAAAGGACTATTTCTTGAATTTTGCTGTCTAAATCTGTGTTAGTAACCACATCTCCTTTGTCGATATAATCCATCTATCTCACAGGTCTGGTATATCAAAATGCTGATTAGACAGCATAATTATTGCACAGGTGTGCCTTAGGCTGGCCACAATAAAAGGCCAGACATATTTGGGTCAGCTATAACTTTTAAACATGTAGTACATGCAATACTTAAACTGCGTGTGCACCGCCATCATCTAAAATGGCAGAGCAATGAAATCTTATTCATTCAATGGACAACATGTCTCACTCCCACTTTGTCACATATCGACGTTCGTCCAGCACCCTATTGGCGTCACTTTTTTTACACAATGGGTACCCCTCAGGCGTCGTTTTTCGACATGTAGGGGACTTAATTAAATTTTTTTGTCTTATGTGTCACATCAACATGCAGTTAATTATTTACATTCAAAATAAGGCAAATAAATTATAGTCAAACGCATTTATTGCAAAAAAACTGGAAAAAAAACAGGTGCTGTCTTCCACAGCCATGCAATAACCTTGTTTGAAGAATAATGTAATTTAATAATTCAATCACTGAAAATGATCCCACTTCACAACTGTGTGCAGTCATATTACATTTACAAAAAATACACCTGAATAACGCAACCAGATTACTCAAATGGGCCGCTGACTAAACGTGACAAGTTGGGAGTGAGAACGTGTGGCAGTGAAAGCTTGGTGATTTCCAGCGACACAAGCGACAGTGAAAGTTGGCGACAGGAAGTGGGCATGTCTACATGACTTTATGCAAATGAGGAGTGACTTTCTGGAAAAACTACCAATGGGAGTAAAGCATTCATTCACTGAGAGTTCACTTCACCCATCCCTTACAAAAATTAACCATGACTTTATTGTGGTAAAAGTGTAGTAACCATGCTTTTTTGTAGTTAACCATGCTTTCAGCAAAACCTTGGTTTTACTACACCAACCATGTTTTTTTAACCGTGGTAAAACCATGGTTAATTTTCATAAGGGATAAGTGTGTTTGAGTTAATGCAGTGCAGAACGATTGTTGAGGTTTGCCGTTTCCAGTTGAGGGAGGAGCTGAAGACGGAGCCGTCAAAGCGGACACCCGCTAATTGCCGTAGTAACGTGCACAATGTGTTTCCTTTTTTTATCGCAAAAATAAAATAAATTAGATAGTGAACTTGTTAAAAAAACGAATCTTTTAATAAAAGTTGCAATCAGAAACTCATAATATTAAGTATTTCAGTTGCTGTTCATACTGTATGTATGGGAAAATAACGGGAAATACCAATAGAGTTCTGCCTTTCGCTAAGTTTCATTTAAAAAATTTTACATGACACAATATAACATATTCAGGAATATTAGCAAGTTTTAACTGTTATAAAAACATGAATTTATAATGTTTATTATTGGAACTGAAGGTTGAATTAAACCTAAAATGCACGTGATCGTTGTTATCAGTCAATCACAAAGAGCTCATCAGAACTCCGAGAGGCCCCTCTGGAGAGACGAAACGCTCTCGCGATACTTTGATACCATACGTCACAGTCACATGCCTTCAGCTCATGTCAGACAAAATTTCTAACCGGCCTGCACTGCTTCAAGTCAGCCGCCAATCGGTCTGCACAGCGCCGCATGAATTGGAACACACATCGTTTCTTTTAGTGAAATAGAGGCCGTTTACTCTTTTGTTTATAATTGTTATAAAGACCACAAGAATTAGGGACGCCTCCTAGTGACCTTACTGAACGAGAAGGGCCACACGCAGAGACAAAGGCGCTGACGGTGTGCATGCAGCTTTAGACTTAACAGATTGTGTGTGAAACAGAAGTGCAAATATAAATGAGTGATCTTCTCTGGGTCATAGTGCAGAGAGCAAGACTGTTTTTGCTGTCTGTCATCATGTTGTCTGTCTGTCAATGTGTTAAAGAGTTTCAGGTAGAACTGGGTTGTTGAATCCTAAACTAGGTCAAATATCACACAAACACACCATTACTTTTTACACACCGTTCATCATATTGCACAATACTTTATCAAAAGATTCAAACGTGAGCACACATTTTACATTGCAGATACACACATTCATCTGTGACATTCCCACAATGTCAGTTGTCATATAGACAGTTACATTTTGTTCGCATGATGCATTAAAGATGCTTTGATAATCTCTACTGTAAGACAACAACAAATGGGACTGGCTTTATTATTATTTATATTCAGGTTATACATTTTTTTCACTCACCAGCAGCCAATTAGGCCATTGAAAACTTTACTAGCCAAAACTGGACAAAACTACAATAAAACCTGTTGGAATGCGTCTTTTGCAGCGATTTTTGTGTGAGCATATCAGTGAACACCCCTGACCACTCGGTGAGTTTCACGTCTTTATAAATGAAAGTTTAATGCATTTTAGGAAGGATTGTTCCTGTGCACCTATAAACCCATTATAGAGGTGGGAGGTGATACAAGAAACACCCGAAAATTCTCGGGCTAGCATCATATGTCCAAATTTCAGTCAAAACCGTTCTATTTCATCATAAACAATCTGAAAACAGGGCTTTAAGTGTAAAATACCAAACTTGTCCTTTAATAATAATTTATTTGAAAGGTGCCATGTTCGCATGAGACAAGTGTGTGTACAAGTCAGTTGTAGATTATCCTGTTGAAGGCGTCATTCAGATCTTGCGGCCATGCGTGAAGTCAGATGGTGAAAGCCAGCATTGTGTGAGACCAGCCTGAATCTCTGACTTTAAATGTGGGTTTAAGGAGGAACAAACTTGCCAAACAGAGAGCCGAATCTCTGTGAGGGCTACGGTCAGGTCAAACTGGACATGACCGAACTCTACACCACAGCAAACTGTGACAAGAGAGATATAAAGACAATGCAGCATAGTGGATTAGTTGTGCTGTGTTTGGGAAAGTCCCTCTGGCTAATGGAGAGAGATCATTCAATTCAAATCTAATCAGAGGATATAGGATGACTGAAAGCTATCCCGAGAGTTTAAAGCTCAGGATATCATCAGAAATGTCCATAGTTAGGGTTACACGTTGTAACGAAGATTACTTACTGTAACATATTTCATTACAAACACAGCTACAATAAAACACAGAAAACAGATGAGGCATTAACCAGAGCTCATACACTTACAACAGTACAGGACACAGCTTCACAAAGTACATACGTAAAACAGCATGATTTATATATGAGCAGGTGTCATACACAGAAAAAAAGCATGTGATTTATGGTTCTTCTCAAAATCTGTGGCCTCCTTGGTGTTCTGGTGACCAGGCCGGGGTCTCGCCGATCCAATCCCCCCTAGATCACTGCTCCTATAATAAAGCACAACGCTCGTCTTTGTGCCTGTGATTTATGGAGCACCATCTGTTCTTACTGCATCTATTCAGGACCAGGTATGGATGTTTATGTATGGACAAGAGATATCATTACAACACACAAGTGCATGTTTATTTTGTTGAATGTTGTTGTTGTTTCATCTCTGTCTGCCATGCCTAAACACAATATGTTGCTATCATCCATCCGCCAAGGAACATCATAGATATCTTCTTAAATGTATTTATTTATTTATTGTTCTTTCATCTCAACGCACTGGCATAACATCAGTACACGAGGGAGCACAAAACACTTTCACTTTGCAACTCAGCTACCGTACACAGAAACTCATTTCAAAATAAAAGTTCCGTTTGTTTACACATGCGCACAATGAACTCTTGCACATTTTCTACATTCAACAATCAGTGTCATATTACAAAATAATAATAATTAATAAGCAACATAATATAAAATAATATAATTAATGAGAACATAAAACTCAACAAATGTTCAGCTTAGCATATTAACATTGCATTCAGTAAATTTTTTGATGTTTTAGTTATCATAGTGAATGAGAGAGAGAGTCAAGAGTCACTTAAGAGTCGTTAGGTTTGCTAATATAAAATGAAGATTATGTACAAGAGTACTGACATGGGTTATATACTGTGTGAGTATTGATGAAGCTATCAGAGGCTCGTCTGTAGTAGTCTCTGGACAAATATCTAGTTCAGATCTTATCAGCAGACCGGAGATCTGTGAAGTAGTGTTGTAGTCAAGACACCTAAACTGAGACCAAGTCATGACCAAGACCAAGACAGGCCGAGACCGAGACAAGACCAAGACTTTAAAGGGTCGAGACCAAGACAGGCCGAGACCAAGTCAAGACCAAGACCATTGCAAGTCACTGCATTAAAACACTTATGATAAAATGTGGAATATGCACATGATAAGGCACTTCTTGTCTGTGTGTGCGCGCGCGCGTGTGTGTGTGTGTGTGTGTGTGTGTGTGTGTGTGTGTGTGTGTGTGTGTGTGTGTGTGTGTGTGTGTGTGTGTGTGTGTGTGTGTGTGTGTGTGTGTGTGTGTGTGTGTGTGTGCCATCAGAGAAGTTGATAAAATAATCAAAGGCATTGCAGATATGTGGGAATTTATCTTTGTCTATAAACAAGTGAACAAACACTAAAGAGCTGAAATTAACTTAACCATTTAATCTAAACTGTCTTTCCATGGCTTGCCATCCACTTAACACAATGCAGGTGTTTTAGTAATAAAATTAGAAAAACTGTCATAAGGAGAAACTTAAACAATGCTTAAACAATGCCAACATCATATGCCAAACCTGAATAAACTGCATACAATTAATGATAAAAAATTAATTTGTGATGTGCCATCAGTTGTGGTCTTGACCGGTCTTGAAATAATAATTCAGAGTCCTCTTTGTCTGAGAAATGCAGTCAATTCCAAGATGAGACCAAGACCTTTAAAAAGTGGTCTTGAGACCGGTCTTGAGACAGAGACCGGTCTCGAGAACTACAACACTACTGTGAAGCAGAGAGTAAATATATTGTATATTATCAAACTATTGTGGAATTGATGGTAAAACTGATGCGGTAACATATGATTTGTGTAGTATTATTTAGTAATGTTTCAGTGTTTATACACATATATGGTGTTAGTGGGACAATCTAGCTGTTATATATTAGGTATCTGTTGATGTCATGTTTTAGATGAGAAAGCAGGTGGTGTATCACTGCCATTGGTTGGACTCATTAGCCTGTGTGCTAATTACAGTGCTAACTTTAGCACAGCCGGCAGCGTGGGTTTAAACTGGGCCGGGCCGCAGGACAGTCTGTCCCTGAGTGTGTTTGACGTACTCGCCCAGTTTATAAAGATCTAGTTTTATTATCAGGGGATTCTGCTGTGCAGAATTTATAGCTTTTTGAAATGCGTTTTTCTGGATTTTTTGCTGCTATTCTGTCTCTCACTGTTTAAATAAACCTACCATTAAAATTATAAACTGATCATTTCTTTTTCAGTGGGCAAACTTACAAAGTCAGCATAGGGGATCAAATATTTGTTCATTGTATGTAAGGTTGCATGGTGTGCCGATACTACAGCATCGTGTCACAGGTCGGGGCGAACCCCTTCTAAGTTCCCACCTCGAGGAGGTCCCAAAGCCACCCAAATGACCAGACACACGAGAGAAAAGTTATAATTAAAAATAATCTTTATTAATTTACTTAAAATATTTAGAGGGGAAAGGGGAAGGGCAATTTAAAAACAGGAATCTCTTCGCCTCCAGGCGGGGCTTCACGGGGCAGGGGGGCCAAGCTTTCAGGTCTTTCCCTCTTGATCCCGCGGCGCGCTCCCCTTCTCCTGGAGGCAGATCAGACAGAGTGTTTACTGGGTTGGATGCGTGTTGTAATACGACCTTTCTGCTTCCTTCCACAGGCCCACGTGGCGGGCAGAGGTGTATGGCACACAGGACTGGACTTCTCCTTCCTTTCTCTAGGTACGTGCTACAAGCAAAGGTAAGTGTTACACCAAACTGGACTTTTCCTTCCTCTCCTTAGGTATGTGCTGTAAGCAAAGGTAAGTGTTACACAGACTGGACTTTTCTTCCTCTTCCAGGTATATGCTGTAAGCAAAGGTACACCAAACTGGACTTTTCCTTCCTCTCCTTAGGTACGTGCTCTAAGCAAAGCTAAGTGTTACACAGGACTGGACTTTTCTTCCTCTTCCAGGTATATGCTGTAAGCAAAGGTAAGTGATACACAAAACTGGATTTTTCCTTCCCTTTTACTCGAAGGCAGTGGACTTATCGACAAGGAGGTTCTACACGGAGTGATACGACTTACGGTCTCCCAGGGCAGGGGATGGACGTAGAGGACAGCAGTGCAGAGCCGAACGCTTCCCTGATCCTTCCTCCACTCACAGCGTCGGACTCACAGAACATGGGCGAACCTTTGAAGTGGCTCCACCGAAGGTGGTTATTTACTGTCAGCCCACTCACCCTTTGGCACAAGTATTTAGTCGTAATCAAACTACTCACTTCAACCTTCCAAATGCTTCACCACGGCTCGTCCACTCTTCAAGGGAAAAGTATACTCACTGCACACTCAAGAAAGTCCCACGTTATAAGGTGCCTCGGTCCACACTCCACCGTTTCCCAACAGCTGACTCTCCTCACGGCTCCGCTGGCCTCGAATGGCTTCTATCAATATAAATACACAGCACGACACTGCAAGCTGTAAAGTGTACACACACAAATGAAGACAAGACTCACCCACGGCACTGCACACACAATCAGTGAGTTATGGACAAAGCCAAACACGGCCCGGGCCCACCGTGTGGTAGTTTGGACGATATTTCCTGGTGGAGGGGATGAGATGAAACGAAGAGGAACGTGGGACTTTCCCGGCGGTGGTTCAGGTATCCTACAGCTCGCCCACACTTCCCTCTCTGGTGGGGCCGAAATGCTACGTAGCAACTCACAGCACAGGGTCAGATGATACCTTCTTACACTCACAATATACGCCACCGGCGGTAAGCTTACTCACGTGTACCTCTACTTCCAGGACAACTCCCCGGCTCGCCCACACCTCTCTCTTTGATGGGGCCGCAACCCTTTGTAACACTCAGGACACAAGATCAGGTAATACTTCAATATCCACCATACACAACATAGGCTGAAATGGTACTCACGTATATCTTCTACTTCCAGAATGGATTCCCGGCTCGCCCACGCTCTCTCTCTATCTCCAGTGGGGCCGTAATGCTACGGAGCTTCTCACAACACAATATCAGGTAAAACTTTAATGTCCACAATACACAACAATCGCAATGCTAAAGCTTTAAAATATTGGGGATGCCACTTTTTTTTCTAAAAGGTAGTATTATAGGACTGTGTTTATGTTGAGACTTTCCTATGGGGTAGAAAAATTACCCCACATGTCGTTAGAGCAAGCACCTTACCACCTAGCTATGTTTTAAGGATAAGCGCGCTACAGCTGCAAGCAGCTTATTATGGCCTATGGTTACGTTTCAAGGTTGTTATTGTCAGATCAAGACAAATTTAATTTTCTGAATTGATAAAAGCAGAAATGGTTTCATAAACATTTACTGTTTTAAAGATATTTTGGAGGATCTAAGTCCTGGATTTATCTAAACCCTGTCCGTGTTCAATGGTTTAAACTAGTGATGCACCGATGTATCGGCCGGCGATATATCGGCCGATTTTTGATAAATTTGAAACCATCTGCATATCGGCAACAGCACGAGAAAGGCCGATACCGATTGTTTATTAACTAACCGCATAAAGGCAATGAGTTGCATGTCTGTTGCATAATCCAGCATTTTTAACAATAATTATCAAAATAATTAAATACTTCCCAAAACAAAATAAGTTGTATAAATTATAGTTTGTCAGACGTGCGATGAGGGAAAAAATAATAAATCACGTAGTTAATCACGCGAGATTACTCATTCACGTGATCCATGCGGTCTAGATTGCGGTCACAAAATTCTGGCCTCTTAATTATCCCTAAAATATCAAAAGTGTCTAAAGGTGGCAGATCCTTTTCCTACTTAGCCCCTAAGCTATGGAATGATTTACCAACCGACGTCCGAAAATCAGAGACAGTAGATAACTTTAAATCTAGACTTAAAACTTTTCTCTTTAACAAGGCATTCACATAGTTTGTTTTAGCAATAGTACTTATCTCCCAATAGCTAGCTTGTACAACCTAATAAATAAATAAATTAATGAATAAATTAAAACCTTTTTTTCGTCAACACTCCAAAGCATGGTAAATGTCATTAATACTCTTTAGTAATATGCTGAAACTTTGCATTGGTTGTCGATTGAGTCTTAATTGCCAAATATGGTCGGTTTGCAATTTTGGCCTTTTTTCCCATGGCCTTAAAAATAGTATGTCATACAGAACCGTTTGCCACTGTACGTTAGTATTAACGACGTGGGGCCTCTGGCCTTAGTCAAACGAGTTCTATTTCTGTTTCTAAAATCATCAACTATATGTAATACACTTATCTCCCAATAGCTAGCTTGTACAACCTAATAAATAAATAAATTAATGAATAAACTAAAACCTTTTTTTCGTCAACATTCCAAAACATGGTAAATGTCATTAATACTCTTTAGTAATATGCTGAAACTTTGCATTGGTTGTCGATTGAGTCTTAATTGCCAAATATGGTCGGTTTGCAATTTTGGCCTTTTTTCCCATGGCCTTAAAAATAGTATATCATACAGAACCGTTTGCCACTGTACGTTAGTATTAACGACGGCAGTGGGGCCTCTGGCCTTAGTCAAACGAGTTCTGTTTCTGTTTCTAAAATCATCAACTATATGTAATACACTTAACCAGCAATAGTTAGCCTGCCCGGAACCGAGCTGACTAAAACCACATTACTGTGTGACACTTGCTTTTTATGTGAACGGCCCCTACGCTAATAAGATTTTGTTTCTCTCTCCCTGTCTCGTCCTCAATCCCGAGGACAATAAGACAAACAGATCCAGCTCCGGTAAATGTGAAAGTCGGCACACCTCTGATCTACTGGCTGTTCTTCAACGTGATGTCCAGCTGATGCCTGACCAAAGACCACCGGCAGAACCCGCTTAATCTCTGCTTAATCTCCTTCCGTTTCAATATGTATATATATATATATATATATATATCTCCCAAGGTTTTTTTCCTCCTAGGACTTTTTTTTTACTTCCCCGGCTAAAATTCCGGGGTTTTTTTCTCCTAGGGGGTTTTTCAACCCGGGGAGGCAGCCTTTTTGGGCTTAACTTCTATACGTTACATTAGTAATACGTTTGCTTATAATGTCGATTTATAGCCGCAGCAAATTTAGCTGCTTGTGCTATCGTGTATTATGTTATGCTATCTGTCGATTTTCTGTGCTTTTCACTACATCTATTATGTAAAGCTGCTTTGATACAATTACCAAATTGTGAAAAGCGCTATATAAATAAAATTGAATTGAATTGAATAGAGTATTTCAGGAAAATGTCTGCGGTCTGGGATTTCTTCAAAATCTCGGATAAAGACAAAAAAAAAATCGCCATTTGCAACGAGTTTTCTGCAGAAATATCAAGAGGAGGTAGTATTGTATACAAGTGTTTAATATCGGTATTAGCCAGAAGTTGTCTGTTTAAATCGGTATCGGCCCAAAAATCCTAGCGGTGCATCCCTAGTTTAAACTATGGTAGGTATAGCTTCTGCAGTTTCTATAGTTTTAGATGATAAAATGAGTTGTGCAGACTAGAGAGAAGGTAAAAATGTTGAAAGCTCTGTGATTTAAAGCACTGCAAGTGAATGGCTGTGTGCCAGCCAGAAAGTCCCGATGGATGAAGAAACCAAAAGAAACTTTATCAGCTGATGAGAAAAACAGAATATAAATGGGAACGAAAGAAAAGGGGGGAATTCCACTGATAAGAGACAAGAGAGGTAAAATCAGGAGAGGATGGGGTAAATTTGTTACAGTTTTGTTCCTTCCTGCTGTTGAATGGGGTGATGTCAACATTCAAGGACAAGCGTCCTCATCCTCTGATGTAAAGACATTAGCGATACCAGAGAAAATGACACTATTCCCTTCCAGTTTAAGCTACAAGATGCTTTTCAAGCTGTTCATCTCAAAAATAATCTCCAACATCTCTGATCCAAAATTACCATCAAGCCACTCTAAAGATATGTTAGTTGGACATTATTTACAGTAAAATGAGATAAAAAATTAGGTTTATTAAATGAGGTTTTCTCCTGACAGAAAATAAATTGGGTAGCAAAAAAGAGACATCTGGGAAATAATGAAGAGAGTTTATGAATTGATGTACTGTATCTGATTTGGCTTTCCTGTATCTCAGCTGGTGGAACATGCTAGGGATCCTACGGTTTTTGGTTTCCTGGGAACAAATGTCATAATAAAATGCCTGAATTTACTTCTATGCCTTTTTGGATAATAGCGTCTGCTAAATGGATAAATGTAATGGGAAAAGAATTTGGGATAAATTAGTGTTTTATTATTTATGCATTTGGCAGCAGCTTTTATCCAAAGCGACTTAAGAGTGCATTACAAGCTATACATGTTTTTTATCAGTACTTGTGTTCCCTAGGTTTGAACCCTTGAACTTTTGCACTATATACAGGAATATATAGCTCCTGTTTATTATTCTACTTTGTAGCAGGAGAGAAAATGTCTTCAAACGATATGATATTTAATGAAGGTTATAAACCTTAGTTAAAGCTCCACTGTGTAGGATCTACTCCCATCTAGCGATGAAATTCTATATGACAACCAACTGAATATTACTTTCTAGCCCCCCCCCAGTCGGAACGCGTTTTAACTCGTACGGTGGCCCGGCCGTGTCATGCCAAGGTTTACATGGCTTCCAGTAGCTACAAAGCAAAAGCAATGAAAAAAATGAACAATTTGCAATGTCCTTTGCCTGTGATCCATCAAAGCACACAGATTTATGTTAAACAAGGAAAAAGTCTGATTTTCATGATATGTCCACTTAAAATCACATACATCCATAAACGTAACTTAGACACTCCTTTTTCATCGTCGCGAGGAAAAATATCCCAGGGGCTGTTACACTTGGTATTAAGATGTGTTTTCGTCGATCAAATCACAAGTGGACGAGAGAGACACATCACGTTTACACTTGGTGTTTAAATCCGTCTTTTTTTGTCCATTTTCGACCGCACCTCTCCAGATTACTGAGGGGATGGTCTGTGGACGAGTCCCTCTCCTGTCATTTAATCATGAGCGGGAGTAATGACGGGTTTAAATGGATGTGAACTAATATTATATCAGATTCCAATGCTTATGTTTTAAGTAAACATGTTACAGAGCTTTCTCTGATATTGGTGAAATAAGATTGCTCAACTTTCACACGCTTGTAAAATGAAACGAAAGACGCACAGATCAGTTTTATCAATGAAAGGCTAAAAATATGGCTGTCACCGTGTGTTTGTGCTAGGTGGTCAGAGAAGATGAAAAACATTTATCTCAGTACCTCAGATTACATAAATGGGCGGAGAGACGGCGTGTGGCTGTTCGAACACATTAAACCACATGCATGTTTACACTAACAAGTGTTATGCATAACCATGCTATAGTTAGCCAAGGAACTATAAAACTTCAAGTTTACAATATAGACTGTATAGATGTAAACGAATATGCTGAATTACCTGTGGAGAAGATAGAAAGTGCAACTTCTGTCTCCCTTGAGTCCCATCTTGGAAAACTAACATTACTACAATATTGACTTTGGTTGTGATTTGGTTGTGGCGGAGTGATTTGCACAACTCTGACCGAACTCTTTGCTCCTCACCAGGGGCTTCTCGGGTGCTGCGAGCAAATCACTCCGCCCATGTAGCTTTGCCTTCTGAGAATATAGTTCCAGTATGTATACAGTTAAAAGATTGCTGTGTCTCATATCACCTTGTTATTTGTACACAGTGTGACTATACAAATCGCAACACATAAATAGGAAAATGTTTTGCGTTATTTTGTCACTTATTGGGAGCAGTTTGCTAGCTGGAGCTATTCACTTCCAGACTTTGTGCTAAGCTAAGCTAGCGGGGGCTGCGTCAGACAGAGTTACAGCATGCACAGAGATGAGAAAGGTATGTATGGACTCTAGGGGATACGGTGAATAAGCTAAATTCCCAAAATCTGGGCGTGTTCCTTTAATGTTGCAAGAGATGTGGCTGACCGGATTGCAATAGGAGGATCATTCCACCAGCAGGGAGTAGTGAAGGAAAATAAGCGGGAACGTGATTTGGTGCCCCTTTGTGAAGGTAACACGAGGTGCCTCTTATTTGCTGAATTTAAGGTTCTGGATGGGGTGTAGGAATGTATGAAGATGTGAAAGTATGCTGGTGCGGTCCCACTGAAAGTTCAGTAAATGAGTAGTAGTGACTTGTTCCTGATACGCGCTTCAATCGGTAGCCAGTGGAGAGAAATAAAGAGCGGCATGAGCCCTTCTGGGTTCCTGGAAGATAAGCCGAGCTGCTTCTTTCTGAACCAATTGGAGTGGTTTAATAGACGTGCAGAAAGGCCAACAAAACGATTACAAGGGCCTGAATCAGAAGTTGTCCAGCTTGCTCTGTAATATTCCTGATATTGTAAAAGGCAAAATGGCATGATTGCGCTGTTTTTTTGCGAAGAACAATACATTTTGTCATCAAAGACTACACAGAGGAGGTGGTGCTTCGCCATCCAAGCTGAGATCTCTTCTAAGCAGGCTGTAATGCATGCTGCTATGGTAGGATTATCGAGGTGAAATGAGAAGAAGATATTGGTGTCATCAGCATAGCAGTGGTAGGAGAAGCCATGTGCCTGTATGATAGGTCCTAAGGATGATGTGTAGATGTAGAAAAGGAATGGACCAAGCACTGATCCCTGAGGGACCCCACTGGACTACACACCATTTAACAACACCCTTTAGGATCTCTTGGAGAGATAAGAAATCCCCCTCATCCCCTTCAGCAAATTGCACCCTGCTTATATCATGTATTAGACTGCTTGTGAGCAGTCTGTGGGTGTGTTTTCAGAGTCTGAAATCAGGATGGGTAACTGGATAATGGTTTGGAGACTGGAGATGTTTGAGACCATGGATTAGGTCATATGGCTGCAGTAGCAGGCCAAGCTTTGGGGCTTATCTACTAGATGAAGAGAGCATAGCCTCAAGCTCAAACAGATGTTAAGACACCTCCGTTTTACAGCGGCATACACAAATCATGAGCACAGTAACACATTATAGTTCTCTTAAGATACCTGTCCTCAGGTGTGCGTGTACCTCCATCCTTAAACTTCAAAGACTCTTATGTAATAACAAATAATCACTGTCTATCCCGAACTGTATCCTCATAAGACCATAATGGTCGTCAAGGGTTACATAACACAGAAGGTGAGAGGACATTCCACAAACCTTAATCCAAATGTTGTGACCTTTGTGATCCATTAAAAACATGACAAGATAATGACAGTCTTTACTCTTTTCCCCTAATCTCCCCCAAGGGATTTCCTCTGTCAGTTTTGGATTTTTTTCAGAGTTTACTCACACTATCCAAACCAAACTGCGCCCCAATGTGTTTGACCTCCAAAGCCTGGTTTGTCTGACTAGTGTGATTGCTCCACACCATCCCTTTGGTTAATGGCCAGGCCAGAGAGCAGGCTCAGGTGCGGAAAGTACAGTGTGAGCGCAAATCACGCCAGAGTGCGAGTTATGCTTAGTAACGCACGTTATTAGTAAATCTCGACTTCAGCGACTGTCAATGTCAAATCTTGCATTCGTTATGAATTCAAATATTGCGTCTTAAGAAGCTTTAGCCGAAGGTATACTAGGGATGTCTGTGTATGGGATCCGTCCGCATGCCATCATTTTCGTCATCAGGATGGTCTGCGGTCGTCATCAGGAGGGTCATATTTAGACAGGACACTCCACTACAAACAATTATACAAAGAAAAATAGACATTATTTGCCCCCACACTATAGTTTTTTCTTCTTTAATTTTTTCTTCTTCCAAGAACAGAAACCTGTGGAGCATTTTCTTTACCATAATGTTTGATTCCTGTTCTTTGTTTTCTTGTTGTTTGTTCTAAACTATGTTTGCAATGGTGGATCTTCATCTATCCTAAATGTTTAATGTACTGTAAATGTCACCAAATCAGTGCTTCCCTGATGGCCTGGTAGAGTAATAATTAAAATTTATAGCGTACATGTCAAACGCGGCCATCCAAGAACGCAATGGACTTGGGTTTATGTGGAGATCGGTCTTGCCAGGCGACTTGGGAAAAATGAACTCAGAAGGTTGCGAGAACACAGAACGCACATGTGAGAATTGAGATGTGTGCGATCTTCCTCTTGGTCACCTGACCTCCCCAGATTTCAGCGCGCAAGGCTACAAACAATGCATCCTCGATATCAAGAACACATCGGGGTATTTTCATGCATGCTCTGTACTTGTGTTCTTTAGAATTGGAATTGAACTTCGATCGTTGATGATGATGTAGAGCGAGAACGCAAGGGCTGTGTTCCACTCCAGTTTTAGACATGCACTCGCAAACTTTCCCACATTTCCCCTCGGGGGAATCCCTGTCGCCATTTTGAAGAGCGTTCCACTTTGTCAAGTGGACGAGGGAAGTTTATATGGACAGACCCTCACTCCCTTGATTTTGACAGAGTCTACTTCATATGTACACTTCAGGCAGCTCCATAAACCACAATGCAACACGATTGTGATGTCACTTCAGCAGCTCGCGATTTGCACAGTTCAAATGATGTAGGGGGCGGTCTCCACTTTTCATGTGATCAAGGGCTTAGGGAGATCCATTTGAACCCACTTCAAGTGTTCCAGCAGTAGTGGGCATAACTTTAATACTTCTTACTTCAGATACTCCGTGGTCCATACATCATTACGTGGTCATGTTCATTACAGGTGTTAAAAGCAATGTTACTTTCTGGTACTAGTACTGAAGGTTTCTGTATCTCATGCCTCTCTCATGTTGGATTGTTTTTCCAAGTGTAGTTTTTCTTTCCATTTAACATATATAGCCCTCCTCAACACCCACTCTTATCAATAAACAGAGAGTGTATAAAAAGACATTAGAGATGGCATTACACACCCACTGTGGCATTTCCTCCATTTCCTGTGTCTCTCTGTGTGTGAACTGGTTATCATTAGCATCTGAAGACTTTCTCACACAATAAAGATGATAGACAGAAGTGTTTGTGAAAGACAACAACATTGCATTTATTTATTTCACAATAACACAGTACTTTACATTACAAAAGTTATTCAATATACTTAAATATATTTGTCAGATTTTTGAAGTGAGAGAACTCTTGCACTGTTATAAACTCTCAGAACTCTCTTTACAAACATGTGAGGAGATACACACACATCACACACATTCGTCTCCAACTACAATTATATTAAATATTTGTTTTGAAAATAGTCTGTATTATCACATTCTTTGTAAGACATCTGCTGTAAAAAACAAGAACAATTGTCATAAGAATTATATTGATCATGTTAATTGAAGCCTGATAGTAACAGATCACAAATACCACATAGACACAATAATAATTACTGTGACTGTCTTTCATAATTGGGTGTCTTTTAATTTCATGTTAAGCATCTCTATTTCAGTGGCTTCATCGAATCGCTTTAATCACATTTGATTGTTTAAGCCATCAGCTTATACAGTTACTCTGTCTGTATGTGATGCTTAAAATGATAAAGTACACAGATTTATATTTTCTAATTTACAAGAAGCCATCGCTGACACATCTGCTCCAACTTAAAACCTCATTACGACTATAAATATTTAAGAAGAGGATTTTCACATGCTAAAATATTTAGACTGTGCTCAACAGCGATTCCCCTGATAATATACAACCATTATAAACCACGATTACAGACACTGGCTAAAAATAAAACCGTAACCAAAAATAAAATGCCACATTACAAGACCGATGAATGTAAACAC
Organism: Paramisgurnus dabryanus; assembly: GCF_030506205.2. NCBI lineage: Eukaryota > Metazoa > Chordata > Actinopteri > Cypriniformes > Cobitidae > Paramisgurnus > Paramisgurnus dabryanus. Next base: position 30,378,620 of record NC_133357.1, on the reverse strand, counting down.
TAATTCCAAACGTTTTTAACCCTTTCACACACATGTTGGATAAGAGCTCATGAGCTTTCTGTTTTAAGACAGCATAGCATCTGGCTACCCTGCTAAAAATAAAGGTGCTTTAAAGGTTCTTCATAGTGATGCCATAGAAGCAGTTTCTTTCATAAACCATCAGAAAAAAAAGGTTTAAAACAACCTTTTCTGTCACTGGGATGGTACCTTCAAAGATTCCTTTACGTACCTTTATGGGTACTGTATATGACACATTAAAATGTTGTACCATTGGGGTACAATATTACACGCTAAGGACATATTGTACCAGTTAAAAGTCAGGGGTACAAAAACTTTTAAAAGGTACATAGTATTGTACCCAAAAAGGTATTATGTTTTATATACCTTAAAAGGTATGAAATGGAAAGTTAGGCTACTACCCCAATGACATAAAAAGTACAGGTTTGTTTCTGACAGTGTACTTTGTTTTGATATAAAAAAATCTTCAGATGTTAAGGGGTCTCCTATGGTATCGTGAAGCACTTTTATTTTTAAGAGTGTAGGTGTTGGAGCAAATCCAAATAACGAATACCCACTGTTAGGATTCGACCGGGGGGATAGGAGGCAAAAGTGACACAGAAGCCGCTTGGATTAAGGTGAAGGGTGATTTATTAATGACACACGGTGAAAAAATAGAAAAATAATCAAAAAGAAAATAAACTGTACAAAATATACACTATACACAAAGTATTTACATGCTAGTTCAGCTAAATCAACTGATCTGAACTGCATCAACAAGAAATTCGCAATAAACTTTGTATAAAGCAAAACAGAAACTCCTACAACAACCCACACTGACTGACTGTGTGGGAGCCATTTTATATTCTTAGCTCCGCCCCTGGACCAAACCATTCTGAAATTGTTGGGGGTTTCTCTTCTAACTATAAAAACATACATGGGCAACAAAATATACATTAATGAAAATAAATAAGTACAAGTACAAAATTCCACAGACATATCAAACCATTAAGACTTTAAACAGAAAAACAAAACACTTTTATACAGGCATGAACTGGTGACCCATATGATGTCACAACCAAAATGGCTGCTCAGCATGGTAAGTGTATAAAAGTCCCAGGTTGTATATTGCACAGGTTTGGTTCTGGAAAATGGAAACTGGTGAGTGTTTGTAATCTTTGTATACGTGTTTCTTGCCCAATAAATGATAGTAGATAAAATATGCGTGTGGTTATTTCAATGTTTTATGGCAGATGAAATGTAGTTTTGTTCATGAAGTAACAAACAGTGATAAACATTAACATTAAACACAGATGCACAATACACTACACCACTACACAGATCCGTGTATACATTAAATGCCGGCATTCGAATCGTGCTTGGTGTTAATGGTGGCTGTGTAATAATAATAGCTGTGTATAAGGCTAGTCACAGTGTCTCAACCTCATACTACACTGTGACATTTCCTCCCCCTTCTGGTAACACCCCCTGTGGTGTTCTAGACAAAAAATCAGCAGTACAATTTTCAGGGCCCGACCTATAATACACTTTAAATTGAAAGGGTTGTACTGCTAGAAACCACCGTGTAATACGGGCGTTTGTGTCTTTCATTTGGTTTAGCCACATCAAGGCTCTATGATCAGTCTCTAGGTTGAATTCTCTACCAATGAGGTAGTACCTAAATGAGTCCAAGGCCCACTTAACTGCCAGACACTCCTTCTCCACGGTTGAATACCGTGTTTCACGGGGAAGAAGCTTCCTGCTAATATAAGCAATTGGTTGAAGCTGTCCTTGTTCCCCTTGCAAAAGTACAGCTCCCAGACCGCATTCTGACGCATCAGTCTGGACTGTAAAGAGTTTATCAAAGTCTGGACTCAACAAAAAAGTGTCACTGCACAAAGCATCTTTTAAGTCTATAAAAGCACTTTCACAGTCAGTTGTCCAGATGACAGTGTTGGGCTTATCTTTTCTAGTAAGTTCAGTAAGTGCTAAAGCCCTTTTCGAAAAATTGGGGATAAATCTTCTGTACCATCCTACTAAGCCAAGGAAAGCTCGTACCTGCTTCTTGGTCGTAGGACGCACTGCTTGCCTGATGGCATCGACTTTCCCCAACTGCGGGCGTATGACTCCATGTCCCAGCACATGACCAAGGTAACACACTTCCTCCTTTGCAATAGCACACTTGTCCGGACGAATGGTGAGTCCTGCAGACTTTATCCTGGACAGTATTTCCTGCAGATGTTGCAAATGGTCCTGCCAGGATTTACTAAAGATGATAACATCATCCAGATATGCTGCAGCAAAGGCCTCCGTACCCCGGAGGATCAGATCGATCATCCTCTGGAAGGTGGCAGGTGCCCCATGAAGTCCAAAAGGCAGAACACGGAAATGATAGTGGCCAAATGGAGTTTTAAAAGCTGTCAGTTCTTTGCTGACTGGACTTAGTGGAACTTGCCAGTAACCTTTGCATAGGTCTAGTGTTGTAAGGAACTTTGCATGACCAAGTTTCTCAAGTAGTTCGTCAACTCTGGGCATAGGGTAAGGATCAAACTTGCTGACTGAATTAAGTTTTCTGAAGTCAAGGCAGAATCTGAGGGACCCATCCTTCTTTGGTACAAGCACAATGGGGTTGCTCCACTCACTAGATGATGACTCTATAACTTCCAGTTCCTGCATTAACTCCAACTCTTTCTTCATGACTTGTAAGAGTCTTTCCGGCACTCTGCACATTGGTTGCCTTATGGGTTTGGGATCTTTTAAATGTATGTGGTGTTGGACAAGGTCTGTTCTTCCAGGTGTGTCTAGGAACAGTTGGTCTGGGATGCATTCCAGCAGTTGTTGGCGTTGTTCACTTGACAAATGTTGAAGTTCTAAGTGGCACTCACTTTGATGAACAGGTAAGTATTGCTCCTCCATTTCATCCTCTTCCTCTACAACTCGAACCAAGAGCTCTTTCACCGCATCTTGTGGTGAATGTGGCTGAGAGGGACGTTCATGCCACTGTTTCAACATGTTAATGTGGAATGTCTGTAATGGATGTTGTCTGGAAGGCATTTCTATTTCATATGTGACTGAACCAAGTTTCCTCTTCACCTGATATGGACCTTGCCATTTTGCTAGGAGCTTGTTCTCTGATGTGGGGAGCAGTAACAGAACTTGATCTCCTGGTTGAAAGGATCGTGATCTGGCTTTTTGGTCATACCAAACTTTCTGCTTGACTTGAGATTCTTGCAAATTTTGTTGGGCCATAACAGACGATCGTTGCAGCAGATCTTTCATTTTTAGGACATAGGACAGGATGTTTTGTTTGCGTGGCTTGTCATTAGCTTCCCAGCTGTCCTTCAAGACATCCAGAGGACCTCTGACGTGGTGGGCGAAAAGGAGTTCGAAGGGCGAAAATCCAGTGGATGCCTGGGGTACTTCACGGTAAGCAAAGAGGAGGTAAGGTAGCCATTGGTCCCAGTCTTTGCCGGACTCCGACACAAATGTTTTAAGCATTGACTTTAATGTTTGGTTAAATCTTTCAACCAGTCCATCAGTCTGGGGGTGGTAGGGAGTTGTTCGTACTCTCTTGATCCCTAATAACTGATAGACTTGCTGCAGTGTGTGACTCATGAAATTGGGACCCTGATCTGTTAACACCTCTTTGGGGATGCCTACGTGTGAGAAAAAGTGTAACAGTGCTGTTGCAATCTGTTTGGCCGTTACTTCTCTAAGGGGATAAGCCTCAGGGTATCGAGTAGCATAATCACAGATCACCAGTATAAACCTGTTACCTCTTTGGCTTCTTTCAAGAGGCCCAACAATATCAACCCCTATTCTCTCAAAAAGGCGTTTCTACCGCAGGGATTGGAACTAATGGTGCAATGGCAGGTGATCTGACTTTGGTCAATTGACACTCTGGACAGGATTTACAATACCCCTTCACATCAGTGTACAAACCAGGCCAATAAAACCTCTTGGAGATTCTCATTAGGGTTTTCATGAAGCCCAAGTGGCCTGCCCATGGAATAGCATGCCCTAATTCCAATACTTTGTTGCGATATGCTGTGGGTACCAAAAGCTGTGTTCCTTCTTCCTTTGTCTGTCTGTATAGAAGGCCATTCGTTATCAAATATCTTTCATCACACAGAGAATTCAAAACTGACTCATTGTCAACCTTTTTGAAGCATTCAGACAATGTAGAATCATCTCTTTGGAGTTTGGTTAATTCGTTAGGTATGATTAGCTCACTTTCACTGATTTCAGGCTCTGTCAACTCAAACTGTAACTGTTCTGAGCGGTCAATCAGATCTGCAACCCAATTTCGTCTTTTCTGCAGTCTGTGTTCCTTTGAGACCCCTGTCTCACCTACACTTTCCTCAGTGAAAAATGGCATTTCTCTTAGGGTGCTCTGTACAGACTCTTTGGATGACTGGATTACATTTTGTGCCTGAGCTCTAGTGACCACTCCACACCATGCTGTCTCCTGCACCAAATCTGCTAGAACTGGCATATCTGTACCTAGCAGAACTGGGTAGGGCAAATTAGCTGCAATACCAACATTCATTAAGTAAGGCTGCTTGTTTACCTCAATATAAACTTCAGCAGTGGGTAAATCTGCTTTGTCCCCATGGACACAACACACTGCCACTGTGTCCTCAGACCACAAATCTCTGGGAACGTACTGAGCCTGTACTAAGGTCCTTGTACAACCTGTGTCTACCAGGGCTGTTACTGGTTTTCCGTTTAATAACACTGTAAGGGTGGGCTCTCTGGTGGCACTATCATCAGTTGTAGGGGTGGGTCTGGGTACATAACACAATCTTGCTGATTTGGGCTTTTTAAGTGGGCAATGTGGGCTAGTGTGACCGGGTTTACCACAGGTATAACAAATAACATCACTGTTGGGCTGGTTCGAACGTGTGTCTATGGGTGCTGTAGCTTTAGGTTGTGTGGGCTTAGGGTGGGTGGGATATAAAATCTGGGCTTGGCTATGAGAGTACGAACTTCCCCCCGACCCCTCAGACTTACCCCTTGCTGCTTGAAGGCTGCCCGCATATCTGAAGTTCTCAGAGAATCCTTTACGAGCTGCAACATAGGCTTCAACTAGTTTAGCTGCTTCTTCTGCTGTAACAGGATCTCTCTCTTTCACCCAAGTTCTCACCTCTGGGTACAACACACGCATGTACTGCTCCAACACCATCGTCTCCATCAGGTCCATCTTGCTGCTTTCATTAAACTTCACCCACTTAGAGAACAGATCCTTTAGCCGGACATACAACTCCATCGGTGACTCGTCAGCAGGTGTGTTCAGTGTCCGAAATCTCAGCCTGTAGGTTTCTGCGTTGATTTCATATTTCTTGAGGATGTCTTCTTTGACTTTCTCATAGTCCGATGTATAGGCAGGTGACATGGCAACAAAGGCACTTCTTGCCTTGCCAGTGAGCAGGGGAACCAGATGAATAGCCCAGTCTTCCTTCGGCCACTTGTACACTTCTGCCAGTCTCTCAAAAGTTGTAAGAAAATGTTCAATATCATCAGTGTTTTGCAACTTAGGCAATTGAGGTAGATGATCAAAAACTCGAGCCACTGACCGTTCAGAAGAGAGAGCTCCTTGTCGGGCACGCTCCAGATCCATCTGCATCTGAGTGACTTGATGTGTGAGGACCTTGTACTGCTGTTCCCGTCGAGCTGACTCTCTCTCTTGCCTCTCATCCCTGTCCTTCTGATATTGAAGGAATGATTGGAACATTCCTGCAAGAGCTGCAAGGGCTGAATCACCCGTAGGGTTAGGGGGGTCCGCAGGTTGAACTGGATCTCCACATGTGGCACCTTGCTGTTCCTCCACATCCATGTCAGCTCCTAGCTGTCCCCTCCTCTTCGGCGGCATATTTCTATGTCACTTTATATCCCACTTCTGACACCAACTGTTAGGATTCGACCGGGGGGATAGGAGGCAAAAGTGACACAGAAGCCGCTTGGATTCAGGTGAAGGGTGATTTATTAATGACACACGGTGAAAAAATAGAAAAATAATCAAAAAGAAAATAAACTGTACAAAATATACACTATATACAAAGTATTTACATGCTAGTTCAGCTAAATCAACTGATCTGAACTGCATCAACAAGAAATTCGCAATAAACTTTGTATAAAGCAAAACACAAACTCCTACAACAACCCACACTGACTGACTGTGTGGGAGCCATTTTATATTCTTAGCTCCGCCCCTGGACCAAACCATTCTGAAATTGTTGGGGGTTTCTCTTCTAACTATAAAAACATACATGGGCAACAAAATATACATTAATGAAAATAAATAAGTACAAGTACAAAATTCCACAGACATATCAAACCATTAAGACTTTAAACAGAAAAACAAAACACTTTTATACAGGCATGAACTGGTGACCCATATGATGTCACAACCAAAATGGCTGCTCAGCATGGTAAGTGTATAAAAGTCCCAGGTTGTATATTGCACAGGTTTGGTTCTGGAAAATGGAAACTGGTGAGTGTTTGTAATCTTTGTATACGTGTTTCTTGCCCAATAAATGATAGTAGATAAAATAATATGCGTGTGGTTATTTCAATGTTTTATGGCAGATGAAATGTAGTTTTGTTCATGAAGTAACAAACAGTGATAAACATTAACATTAAACACAGATGCACAATACACTACACCACTACACAGATCCGTGTATACATTAAATGCCGGCATTCGAATCGTGCTTGGTGTTAATGGTGGCTGTGTAATAATAATAGCTGTGTATAAGGCTAGTCACAGTGTCTCAACCTCATACTACACTGTGACACCCACAAACACATAAACATGCATTCCCATACAGGAAGTGTTTATGCCACAGACAGGAAGTCATCATTAGTGAGCCACAAAAACATGATAAATACAAAAAAAACAGCATTTGTACCCTCATCTCTTTCATATTCTTTTCATTTCATTTTTATATTATTGTTTCATTTCAGTTAAAGTGTGTAATGTGATTCATTGTGGAACTGGTTGTGTTAGTTCATGGTTTATTTTCTTTTTTTATATTTTGTCCCGCTGCTTATACTGTTGTAATGTTTTTAGAATAAGAATTTAAGTTTGGCCGGGTTTCTTTTGAAACATTTGATTGTGAACTGAAATTATACATGAAAATGTAATTTAAATATTATTTGCAAAGATAAAGGTTAAAAAAAATTTACGGTTACATATTAACAAGGTCATATTTAACAAAAACAAAAAAAATCGCCAAAAAACGCAAAAAATCTTACTTTCAACCCACCTGATAGGTAACAATGTGCAATTTATATTCAAAGTGAAATTACACTAAAGTTGTTTCACATTTGTTAAAAATTTCATCTGGTATTGATAGACCACACTTGTGAGTTATTAACCACAGCAAAATATTTCTCTGTCTAAGACATCTTTTAAAATAACGTTTTCCTACATGAGAAACTTCCCTACTTCCCGAAATCAAGGCTCCTGAAAAATGACCAGTTTTGGTTTCAGAGAATGACATCAGCAGAACCAGAATCTGTGGGGCGGGGCTACCTGTACTGTCTGACCAATATCAGACAGAGGGATTAAAATTTGTGATCATTTAGTAACACACTGCAGATTTAATGTGTGCCTTCCAACTTTCAGATTTTTCCTACATTCCTGAATCAAATCTTTGTTTGGCAAAACTCTGACTAATCAAGATTTAGTTTCTCTCTTACGCATAAACAAAGAGAAAGTTTTGTTGAAGACTTCATGCTTCTCAGATTTTTCTTCTCTTGATTTTTTCTCAATAAAGTCTGAAGCTGTGCTTAGATTTGCCAACATTTCAACATCTGAGTTCTTACATCAAAACGCAAGAAATTAGAAACATTTGAGATAAAGTTGTTAATTATAAAGTGAAAATCTGTTTAAGTCTCGTGTGCTGTAAACTTTCAGGGTGGTTTCGGTTCTGCTGATCTCTGTGAGGTTGCTGACAGACCGACACACCCTTTACACTGCACGCATGACATCACTGTTAGTACAAGAAAGCGGAGATTCTGGGGAAAGTCTGGGAATAAAGAGCAATCCCAGTGGGCTGATCAGTCACCGGTCTACATGACAGACCTCAGATCAGTGGTGTGTATTGTCACAATAAACTCCATTATTGTTCAGTGGGTGGTGGAGCTGATATCAGATTAGCCTTTCTGTATGAATGCAACGCACAGAAGAGGCAGACTTCAGGTTTTTGTGGTGCACAGAGATTTTATCTGCTCACTGTCAGGTTATAGACACTCTTCAATACTATAGATCTTTAGTAAAATATGTCTATTGTGGATTTTTGGCACAGCTTGTAGTGATAAAGTTACCAGTATAGTGTATCATTTTTGTGGCACCGAATACAATCCTGCAAACAATAGGTCAACCAATAGTGTGAGTTAGGTACTGGCACTAATGGGGTGAAAGGTGAGACCAGCCCAAAACTTCTGCATTGGAGGTTGATCAAAAGTCTTCTTCTCTAGTCTGAATTAACCTACAATACTGATGTCTCTGCACATTATGCTTCAAAGACAGAAAGTATTTTAACACAGAAAAAAATTATTCACATTTTTGTTTTAACGTCATGAGCTATTCCAGCATCATCATTTATAACTCTCACTCTCTTATGGTCTCCCACTCTCTTTATCTCTCTCTCCTTCATCTCTCTTTCTCAGTATCTGCATTGTCTTGTGAGGAGGAATAATGAGAAGCCCACCCGATGACATTTCAATAACTTGCCGTGACCTACACACAAGCTTAGTGATCAGAATGTGTGCTAGATCATCTCAGGACACAGTCAGACCGACTGTGTAATATAAATAATATAACTCAAATTACCAAACAAATCACTTTTTAACAGTTTACAATTCAGAATATCACATATGGTATATCTAAAATGATCAGCATTTGTATCATTTATGGTGCTAAGTGAATTATTTAGGGAATGTTTATGTTACTGAAAATCGGTATTGAGCTTTATTGAATTGGAACTGCTAGCAACCATCCCATGCATTTGAAGTTTTTATGGGAAAGATACAAATCAATAGGAAGCTATAATTATTGCAAATAATAATTATACATATTTTATTCAAAGTGAACTCTGAAAGTTCCCAGACTATCATAAAATAATCCTTTTGAAGTTCTGGTGGTAAAAAAAACTTTACGAAAAGATGGCCCTTTCATAGTAAACGCACTCAGATCTCAGAGGAATTCCCTTCTCATTTATTAAACTGCAGTCCTGTAGTCTGCCCACAGAGTTTGGCTGCTCCTCAGCGCCGCTCAATAGCAGCTTTTCAAGAACTTTAAAGACCGCTTATTCATCGGCCGCGTCCCACAGCGGTACAGCCCAACTGAAAACAAACCTCACAGCACTCCAACGGATGAGATACTGACAACATGATGATATAAAATAACAGCTCATATCACTGGATTACTCATCTGTAACCATTGGCCAAACAAGACAAATGTATATTTTAATGTCTTGTATTTAAAGCTTTGCATTAGGGATCTTTATATAAATATCCCTGAAAAGAATTTGGACACATTAGTTTTAGGGGCGTGGGAAGAATGGGTGCTGCAACACCACCTAATTTCACAGGATTGTAAATGCAAAACAAATTTGAGTTCAGTTATATTAGTTTAAAGTGTCTATTTCAGTATTTTAAGATACTATCACTTTGCAATTTATCAGACAACAATTAAAACGGCAATACAAACTTCTCTCTCTATCTGCATGTGTACACTAAATGTTGACATGGTGAGTTTCTTTGTGATTGTTACATAAGCGCTCATAAGAGTTATAATAAAATATCATGCTGAGTGAATTATTAGGAAAGCTCTGCTTGACAGCTTAACATATAAACAGCCTGTAATCAAAAGCTCATGTCTAGACACCTCTCACACTACTCTGCCTTCCTGACATATGCAGTTAACTGTATGCTGATTTTTCATAAACGCACACATACACACACACACACACGCATGCATGCACGCACACGCACGTATGCACGCACACACACACCAGCCAAATATTACAATAACTCCATTATTTTCACACCCTAAAGCAATACAGTTTATAATAACTACCTACTATCTTGAACTCAAGAGTTTTAGTGCATTAAGCATTTGTTGCCATGGCTATGCTGTGCAGTGACTTCAAGATGGTGTCATAGTTATTATAGTTTATAAAGTTTAAAATATGGATATTTTTCTTACAATATTACATCGATTGCCCACAGAAGACTGTAAAGGATGGATGCACTATTTGGGCTTTAAAGTCAGAAGTTGTTCTTTAATCCCCGTTTTCTACTAAAATAAAGCTTAAAGGAACAGTAAGTAGGATTTACCCCCATTTAGTGGTGAAATTGTATTTTGCATTAAAAAGAATAGTGCTCTCTAGCGCCTCACTTTCCAAATGCAATTCGCAACTACAGTAGTCGTTATGTACTCACTGATCTCCTTCAAAAATGTGTTGTGGAAAAGCTTTACGGTAGGCTAGTGCTTTTTGTCCCATGTCTGCCATTATAGTTTTTTCAATGGACTTACCCATTCAATGTAAATAAAGAGAAGAAATTCTATGCTTACAAAGAAAAGTCAGATCATTGGCAGAGGTCATTTGACACCAATGAGGGCATATTTATGAATAAAGACATTGATTTTGACTAATTAAATACTTAAAAAAATACACATTGTCCCTTTAAAAGAGCAAGGACATTTACTAAAATAACTCCAAATGTGTTTGTCTGAAAGATGATGGACATATGCATCTTAGATTGCTTGAGGGTGAGTAAATCATGGAGTCATTTAGATATTTAGCTGGAGTATCGCTTTAGGACCATTATGCTATATCTATTGCATATTTGAATTAGTAGTGGGGAGATATTCGGTGTAGATCTGTTGAATGAATAAACAGAGAAATGGCCCAGTGTTAACATTATTACTACTGTTTATATGCAATAAGTCTTTTGTCATGTGCACAAAGATGTTCGATGTAACAAAAACTGGTCTTCACTGGCAATTTAGCATTAAGAGATCATGTGTAAACAGGACCTTTTAAAAATAAACACTGGTCTATAAATAAGGCTTTATTGTGGCAGTCATTAAGGCACAACAATAGTTTTCAATTTGAATGTTCATCTCAAGTCTAGAAGGCCCAACAATTCATAATCCCTGCTGAAAAAAACAGCATACCAGCAAGACCAGCATATGTTGTGTTTTGGTGCTGGTTTGCTAGTGAACACCAGCTAAACCAGCATCAAACCAGCACCAGCATTAGCACCAGCTAAACCAGCAACAAACCAGCATTAGCACCAGCTAAACCAGCATTAGCACCAGCATCCCATGCTGGTCATACCAGCATATGTTGTGTTTTGGTGCTGGTATGCTGTGACCACCAGCTAAACCAGCATAGACCAGCATAATTCCCACGCTGGTCTATGCTGGTTTGATGGGATGCCAAACATAAATCTGAGTAATTTCAGGTATTTCACATCTTTAGCAGACCACCCAAAAATTCACTAGAATGCAGGAAATCACATCTCCTTAATCCAAAATTTCCTTGGGGTGCACCTTCAACTATGTCTGCCTCACAGAATGTAACCAATATTGTCCATCTCCAGCAGGCTGCCCCATAAACAGCTTTAGGCTTCCCCATAAACCACCAGAATACAGGGTACAACATTAAATTAATTCATATTCTCTGATATCTGAGCCACCAGCTTGTGTGGCTGCGTGCATGGCATAATTTTGATCACCCCCTGAGATATATCTCAGGGGGTTCAAGGTTTTTTGAAAAGTTGGCGAGTATGCTATCATTTCGCCAAATTACACACATCCTTCGCGTACTGTTGATTTAAATGCTGGTTGTGAAAATCTCCTAGAGTTCAGTCTGATGTCATATAATATAATGCTGTTTGGTTAAGAGCAACTGCATAACTGTTAGCATTTGCCACAGAAATGTAAACAACAAAAATACACACTACGACGTTAGGATATAAACTGGCTTCACTGTGCAGCAGTTTACAGAAAACCTTCACTTTCTTACAGAGTTTCCTAGTATTTTAGTAGGTTCTGATCTGTGAATGAAACAGTATCTTACCGGTAAAAAAACTGAAAGTTTTGTGTAAACAGCATAGTTGTGTATCTCTTTCCCCGTTGTCCTTCCCTGCCAATGACGACTTTTTACGGAAATCCATATTTTCGTTATTACCGACTAGATGGCACTCTTACTCAAAACATTAAAGTATCCACTAATCCAAAAACAGTAAAAACTTTGTGTATGTTTTGATCATTGCCCTAAATCTGATCTCTAACAAAATGCAATTATCTCTGCATTATGCTCAAAATTTGGTATTTTTAAAGAAACCTACTCATATCTGAGAGGTGATAAAAGAGAACAAATGAAGATAGGATGAAGACGGCATTAAACATTTGTGAACAAATGCTGGTGCTAGCTGGCAACTGGGAAAGAGGTCTTTACCGGTAAAGTAATTCTGGTTATTTTATGATAATTTACTGTAATTAGTAGTATACTTTATTGTCCTCGAAAGGAAAATTGTTTTGGACTCCAAATTGCTGCATGACCTACATAAAAAACTACATACAATAGAGTAAAAGGATAAAAAACAAATAATATATAAAATACTATAAAAAGAGAAAAGTTAAGATACAGGTACAAAAGAGTTCTTGTATCGATTCAGCTTACACCTTGGGACTTACACCTTACTGTTTGAAAGAGGCTTAAATGAAATAAACAGGTTACAAAATGATTTAAGTCATTGGCACAGATGCTGGTTAATGGGGCATAGTTTCTCTCTCCATATGTCTCTATTCCCTATGTGAATGTGGACTATAGGAAAGCTGTGATTGGTTGTTCCATGAGTTTTCATTTTTGTGTTTTCCCGGCCGTTGTATGTGAGGAGTGTGTGAGAAATGTTCTTCACCCAGCAGGGATCACCTGTGACCCACTTCCACACCCTCAGAGCACCAGCAGAGCTTTACGCACAGGTCACGACCTTTCACCTGTCCCTTACAAACCACCAACAGGGAGGTCACATTTCAGAGAGAGAGAGAGAGAGAGAGAGAGAGAGAGAGTTTGTCTTTTGTTTCTTCTCTGATTCTCGAGCAGCCCAACTCTACTATAGTTTTCTCTGGCCTTTCCTTTGCACAATTTATTTCATTTTCTTTATACTTATTTTGACACAACTGATGTTCATTTGAGATGGTAGGCTATGTGTGCCTACGGTCTACATAGAGCACTCAAACCAATTAATCAACCAATACATGCAGTCATTACAGTTTTGACTGAATGGCTAATCTGAGCAATAATGTACAGTATGTGGAAAATAATGTGTTTTTTAACCATAAACCACACAAACACACTGTATTCCACAAAATACACAAAATAAAGTTGTTTTTTACAAAACGTAATTATACAAATTAGCAACCTCATAAAATACGTACAAATAGCCATGAGATCGTATTGGTTAAACCATTTGTAGGAGGTAAAGCTTTCATTAAAATAAATTCTCTATCAATGTAGATTGCACTTGTCATGAATTATCATTAGAAAAATTTCTGAATGTTTGAGGCAGAGGTGCACACATTGTGTTTTGTTGAGTTGATACATTTAAATGAATGTTTTCACAGTGGCAGCTGAGAGGAAGATGGACGTCCTGTCCAGCACTTTACAGTAAAGGAAATCCAGAGGATGTCAGCTGTGTTGGCAGCCGCAGATGTGCTTCAGTGCCAACAGGGTAAACGTGTCTTCCTCTCAGATTTATTTAGGTTTTTGGGGGTAAGACTGTTTTCCAAACCTCTGTCTTCTAGTCACATCTGGTTTCCATCATAAGTGTGACATGTATAACCAAAATGTTAAAAACTGTTGTTTATTACTGCATTCTGTCTAAAGTCACTTACAGTACAGTTATTACTGGGAGGTTCCCTGGGAGCAACTGGTGGTTAATAGTTTATAGTTTTCCCTATTTATCCCTAGTTTACAACAGAGCTTACATTAAACCTTTCAGTTAACAGCTCGAACCATATCCACCCCCTTTTGACCTGTAGGTCTGGTCATATTTTATATCATACTCTTCTGTCTAATATTCTGTCTGTAATCAGCTGATATTTGGTCATATAATCATTGTTAATAAAAATAATTTAAATAGCTGTAAATTATAAACATTTCACCTATGTATGGTCTGGTAGCTCACTTGGTAGAGCATGGTGTTAGCAGTGCAAAAGGTATTGAGTCCAATCCCAAGGAAACACATACTGGTCAAAATGTAACCATTTATTTTTCTCTTTTTGTTTTGAATATAATAAAATTATTTACATTTACTGTAGTATAAAAAATATCTAGCGTGTACATTGCATTCTGTGACTGCCTTTTAAGCAAAAGATGATCGGTATTCTCTCTTAAAATTTGGACAAATGCAAACAAAATGTGGACCTCTTACAAGGCAGCTTGATGTTTGTAATGTTTGAAAAAGTCTTCACATCAAAAGTGCACCAATGCCACCTGAAAAATGTCTGTCTAGGTAGCATTTTTTAACCTACTGTGGGTTATGTATTGATAAAGTACAGTATCTTCCTTATTTTTTTTTTTATTGTATGTGCAGAATAGCCAAAGGTATATAAGGGACGTCCGTGCACTGTATGTGTGCGGCCTAAATTTTGAGACCATGTGGCCAGTGCGCCGACAGAACATGCATTAGAAAATATTGAGACGGGACACTCCACTACAAATTATTACACAAAGGCAATAGACAGCATTTGCACACACACTTTTGTTTTTTTCTTCTTTTGTTTTCGCTTCTTCCAAGAGCAGAAATCTGTGGAGCATTTTGTTCACCACAATGTTTAAATTCCTGTTCTTTGTTTTCTTGTTGTTTGTTCTAAACTTTGTTTGCAATGGTGGATTGGCTACTTTTCTTCACCTATCCTTAATGTATTAATATACTGTAAATGTCACAGATCAGTGCTGCCCTGATGGCCTGGTTGAGTAATAATTTGAATAATAAATCATTTGTATTGTGGACGCATCGAACACGGCCATCCACACGTACCCGTGGTTAGTATACTTTGAAAGCTACGCTTACGCGTGCACCCGTGAGCCATACTCGGAAAAAGGTATACCCGGCTCTTATATGGCAGCCAGTTATCACATACATAACCCAAACAGTGAGATCAGGCATGAAGTGGATGGTCTTATATCACACTGAAGATGTTTATGTAAGGAATAGTTGACAACAGGCCATTGATTCATTGGAAAATAATGCACACCCAAGTTGATAATTGCTATGTGCCGTTACACTGTGGGTGTGCATTAAATTTTATTAAAGGAACAGTATGTAAGAAATGTACATCAATTAATCATTAAATGGCCCTGAAATGTCACTAGACATTAAAAAAACATTTTCATTTCAAATACTTATATCACTGACAACAGTGGTCTGGCCAGGATATTGTCATTTAGTCATCAGTTGCAGCCCTCAACTGATGTTTATGTTGTCGTTTGGTATATTGGCCACCAGCTGTGTGATTGCAGTACCAGTTTTAGCCACAAGTTTTGTGATTGCAATACCAGTTTTGGCCACAATCCTACATACTGTTCCTTTAAATAATTCAAAGGAACTGAGTTCATTATTCCTCTTATACCACGGTTACCAAAGACATTGCTAAGACATTGCTCTAGTGGTTATTTTTAGACATGTGACCGGTTAGGTGTGCATTTATCAAAAAATAATCAACACCCATGGAACATTTCTCAGCCAATCAGAATAAAGCATTCAACAGCCCTGTGGTAAAATTCACGATAACAACCTGCTGCTTGCACATTATCCCGCTTATTACACTGCTATTTAACTTATAAGTAAGGTAAGGAACACATTAAATATTGATATGCTAATTTTTAACAAAAAGAAGACCTTCCGCTAAGAAAACCTTTTTACTTTTGTATAATGTCATATATATTATTAAAAGACATATTTATATATATATATATATATATTTTTTGTAGTATTAAACTGTCTGGGAATAAGAAACCTGCAAATGTCATGACTGGCCAATCAGAATCAAGCATTCCAACAAGCCGTGTAATAAACAATATTTAACTCCCTTGTATGGTTGTTGCTTTCAACCTTTTTCTCACACTAGGCCAAAATTAGTTTTTTGAGATCTTAAGATTAGAATTTAGGAGTAAAATCTCTTATCTGACTTCCTGTGTCATTCTGAATAATGGGTAAGGGGTGTAAACTTTTGAGTAAAGCCTTACAGTTATATATAAATGATTATGATGTGAATAATTCCTAATCATTTTTTACAAATGAACATACAAATGTTTCAATGAACATTTTACACACAAATCTTTGTGTGCGTGTGTGTGTGTTAAAAGTGGTAACAGGAAAGACATGGAAAACCAGCTGTTCAGAAGGCTGCTGTCTATCATTACTTCATCAATCTGATAACTCTCTCTCTCTCTCTCTCTCTCTCTCTCACACATGCACACACATGCACACACACACACACGCACGCACGCACACACACACACACACACACACACACACACACACACACACACACACACACACACACACACACACACACACACACACACACAATATAGCATGGCACATAGTTACATACACTATCATTAGAAAATGATGAAACAATGACTGAAATGTTTCTCATCATCTTAAAAATCTTTTAAATCTAAATGTTTATTTACATGTTTGAAATTGCTTTCGACAACACTATAATTATGCCAGCATATTATTTTCATTAAGCTGGGCGTACACGGTTCGAATTCTGATGGTCGGAACGTCGTGCGCTCTCGCAAACGACACGAGTGAGTTTATGCGAAAATAATTCGTACGCAGTCACACACGAAAAGATTTTACTGTATGATTTGACGAATTCTGACTTAAGCATTTTCGCACCTGAGTGGCAGAATGTACAAAAAATAAAACAAGAAGAATACGACAAAGAAATTGCCTTAAGTGCAGAAAACAGCCTGGAATTTCTGTTCTTTTGTATTTCTGTTTATGCATTCCGAAATTGCAATATAGGTCTGTGCTGTGTCGGTGAAGGAACTTCTCTGGCAGTGACTCTGCTATTTTTCGTGGAAAGGGCATTTGCGGTTTTACCGTCTTAATATATATCATGATTGTAGTGACAATTAAATATCTATATTGCTATTATTAATGTTACATATTTTGTTGCTTTTTTTATAAATATGACCGTTTAAAAAACCAATTCAGTGGGCCTATTTATTTATTTGTAAATGCAGAATGAGGAGCAATGAGGTAAAACGCAAGGTAAGCTAACGTCTTTCCCTTTATGATTAAATTATTAAGACAATACATCTACAGCCAAATATTAATTTGTAAAACGAAAAACATTAAATTTAATATAAAGCACATTGTCTAGGCTTGTTTGCATTGTCTAGTGCAAATGTATGGACCCTCGGGCAATGCGGTGTCTTAAAGGACAAGTTCGGTATTTTAGACTTAAAGCCCTGTTTTCAGATTGTTTATGGTCAAATAGAATGGTTTTGACTGAAATTTCGACATTTGCGGCTGCCCTGAGAATTTTCGCGTGTTTGTGTCAGCTCAGACCTCTACAATGGGTTTAATGGTGCACTGGAACAATCCTTCCTAAAATGCATTAAACTTTCGTTTACAAAGACGTGAAACTCACAGAGTGGTCAGGGGTGTTCACTGGTATGCTCACACAAAAATCGCTCCAAAAGACGCATTCCAACAGGTTTTATCGTAGTTTTTACCACCTCCATTGACATGTATTAGATGTGCTGTGAGGTACGGTATTACTCCGCGCCGGGAACTTTGTTTCTATTCTTGCAATTAGCAAAGGCGGATTAGCGCCACCACCTGGGCTGGAGTGTTTATTATTCAAGCTCTAAGCGGAAGAATGTACGGGTGTGAGGCGTTTGGAAAAATAGGTCCACAAGTTAACAACGAATGCTAAAACAGCTGTTGGAAAGCATCTTTTGCAGCGATTTTTGTGTGAGCATATCAGTGAACACCCCTGACCACTCGGTGAGTTTCACGTCTTTGTAAACGAAAGTTTAATGCATTTTAGGAAGGATTGTTCCAGTGCACCATTAAACTCATTGTAGAGGTCTGAGCTGAAACACAAACACGCGAAAATTCTCAGGGCAGCCGAAAATGTCGAAATTTCAGTCAAAACCATTCTATTTCACCATAAACAATCTGAAAACAGGGCTTTAAGTCTAAAATACCGAACTTGTCCTTTAAAGTAAAAGTGAGCCCGCAGCATTTGTGCTCCTGTAACTACAAAATAAATGCCATACATTGCATATTAATATATGGCATTTTCTCAGTAGGCCTATGTAAATTAATACAATACAAATATAGTATGAAAACAAATTAATCATTATTTAAATAAAGTTTCAGAGATAGCCTACATTTTTTGTCATTTAAATATTCTCATCATTTAGAACAAGCTAAGGCTACCATAACAACTTACATTGGGCTATATCATGTGTTCCTTTGGTCGAAAATATGTAAAAATATATACATATATATATGTGGGTAAAAAATACCGAACAAAAACGTTTAAGCTCACTTGTTAAAGCAGAAGCTCCATAATAATGTGGAAAACGTCGTCTCCGCGTATGATGATCATGTTTAATGTAATCTTGTTCGATGACAATTTATTTTGCATTTATTATACGTGTAAAGTGTAAAACAATAAATGCATATCTTACAGCCTATTAAACATGGACAATCCGTTGCTTTTTATTCTCTGTCGCGACAGCCCTTTTAATATCCATTCATTTATGAAACTGTACTACAGCGACTTTGGCACAGCTTGGATTACACAAAAGTTGCGACATTCTTTGTCCATCCTGTACTGTTTAAACCAGTGGTCTCTGCACGGAGTCTAATCATTTTTATATTTATTTATTACATATTTTAGTTGGCTTATTTTATGTTTAGATTAATGATAAAACATACTAACAAGTACAGAAAAATCAACAAGTAAATCAAAAAGGTTTTAATATAAAAAGTAGCCCTCGTTTAATCAGAACAGTGGTATAGCCTAAAACAACTACACTCTCTCCTGTTTCCACACACATCCAAAGCTGTGGCCGGACATAACAAAAACACGTATGACAGGCAAAGAAGCTGATCAAGAGGTCGTCACTGAAAGGATCTGTCATATTTGTCATGATGTCCGGTCACCGGAGTGTGTGTGTGCGCGAAACATGGCCAGCTGTAAAGTTTTCGTCCAGATTTGAGGTAGCAGTGCCACATTTTTTTTCTTCTGTGTTTTGTACATTCTGATTGGTCAACTTCAAGTGGTTTGCCAGATCGTCTCGTTCACCCGCACCAACACTACGAATTTATACCGACAGCTCCCGAACTTTTTTGACATGTTTAAAAATTATCGGGAGGTCGTGAGGTGCTCGTAACCTACTCGGCTCGTAATTCCTCTCACACGGTGCGAGCCGCGACCATACGATTATGAACGATTTGCTCCCGAGAAAAAAAAATCGCATGCGAGCCCCTACGACAGCAAAAATCGCACCGTGTACGCCCAGCTTAAATAAAAAAAACTAGGGATGCACCGATAGGATTTTTTGGGCCGATACCGATACCGATTTAACAGACAACTTCTGGCCGATGCCGATATTAAACATACAATACTATACAGTTGGGCTATTAGCTAGTTTATTTCTGCATCAAATTATTTTTACTGAACATGGATTGGATCTAATTAACATTCAACTGACCAACATAAGAAGAGAGGCACAAATTAAGCTAAAACAAATAAGACAGCATGACAACCTTCAAAGGTGGTTTTTGCTGTTCAGCATTTATTTTATTAACAACATTAACTAATTTTTTTTTTTACATATAATGGATTTCATTATGCAGTTAATTAATAAACTATCGGTATCGGCCTTTCTCGTGCTATTGCCGATATGCCGATGGTTTCAAATTCATCAAAAATCGGTCGATAAATATCGGCGGCCGATACATCGGTGCATCACTAAAAAAACAAATCATTCTGTGTGCGTGTGTTTTACTTTCTGACATATACACAGGTGTGAGTTTTGTTATCCAGGGGCTGTGGGCCAGGGCCAGATCACCTCAGTTATATTTTTGCTGTGTATACATGAGTTCCCGTGTGCGTGTCTGTTATCCACCTTTCCATCCTGTTGAGTTGAGTGTTTTTACCAAGAGAGTCTGTTGCTGAGGTTCACTGGGTTTATGCATACTGTAACAATAATGGAGTATCCAGATCTAATTGTGGACTAAACCTTTGGTTCCTGTGGTTGGATGATGTTTGGTAATGTTTTTGTCAGTCTTTATTACTTCTACTTCAGTTTCTATTTTCTATCTGTTCTATCCGTGTGTGCATGGGTCTGTGACAATGTACAAGTTCTTCAGTACTGTACCTGACCCTTATCTCATGTTGTCCTGTAAGGTCAGGGTTTGGAGGAGGTCAGACCTGGACACATACTGTGTTCACTGATATGTGCATAGAGGTCAAAGGTTACATTAGATAAGATGACCCACAGTCTGGTGTCTGCATTGAATAAAGGCTGTGATGTGATGTCACAGGTTAAAGGGTTAAAGTTCAGGGCTAATGGTAGGCAGGATGTGCAACCATGCATGCATGCACTGTCAACTTTAGACATTTCTACAGTTTGATGCCACAGTAAGGGTCCCAGATTGTACATAAAGTGTCCTAGTTTCAGCTATGATGGATTCAATGACTTGAATGCGGTATTAACATTCCACTGGGTCTTTTTTATGGCCAACAATTATTGTAGCCATTTCATTCTCAGGACACTTTAATAGTCAAGAGAACACAAAAGTCATTTTTGAGATATTTAAGAGTACAAGAAATACCAGAATATAAAGGAACAGTGTAAGTATAAAGAAACATGGGAAATCTTCTTTTTTTTAAGGGTTGGGGTAAATGTTCCTCTATGCTTACGGTCCAGGCTAAATGTGGGAGCTGCCAGGGTCTCTTTATATTGGCAGAGGGTTTTGTTTGTTTTTGGTTTGGCTGACAACCAGTTGAGTTAGTGTGCAGTTTAATGGCATGTAAAAACATTGATGGAAATAAATAAAATAAAATACCTCCACATAATAGAGTTGCTTTAGTTGGGATTGATCTTTAACAACACTGTTAACGATTTCCCTGTATTTTTACAGTACGGTACTGGCAGCACGGTTGCCAGTAAGTTACTGTATTTTGGTTTTACAGTACTGTACTGTAATACCATTTTACAGTACACAAACTAGTACTGTATAGTTACAAAGCAGTACTGTACTGTAATTTTACAATATTTTATTACAGTAGTCTATTTTTACAGTAATTTACTGTAATGTCTATATTGACCCATAAATACTATTTATTACTTATTACAGTTAATACAATAATATTATATAAAATAGCTAGATATTTAGGTTTAAATCTATAGTTATTAATATGGTAAAAATGCTATCCTTGACATGACATAATGAATTAAAAGGCAATCCAAGCAATGTTTGTATCAAAATTTTATTTAAAAAACATTTAATCGAAACAAAACATATTTAAAACAAGATTTTAAACAATAATAAACATATAATCAAGTAACATAAAATAAAATCAACAAGTATAAACAAGTTTGGAGACCCCTGCTGTAACATATTTAACTCTGGCAAATAGAACACTCTTCCATAGTTTGAAGTTTTCAGTTTAAAGTCCATCATCGACTAAAAGGTAACATTTCACTGTGGTAAAAAGAACACTGGCCCATAGTTTTAAATATTCTACTTGAATTTCATTTAACACTAAAAATAAATGCATTAAACTGTGGCAGACAGACCACAGTGGCCTTTACTTTGAAGTCGTCCATTCGAACTCAATCAGGGACTGCATGAAGCTGTTCACATGGGGGTTAATGGCCACAGCTTTTCTCTGCACCAAGTTCCTTGTCTTTTTGCTTGCTCCTTGTCTGGATGTGCACTTTTTCCCATCTTTGGAATTAATTATATCCAGAAACCTGTTAGAAATATCATAAACATTAAGTCAACAAATATAAGATAGAAAAAGATTCTTAAAAAACTAAACTCAGCCTTGAATTTACTCCTATTCTGAAACCTTTTGCTCTTATTCTACTGTTCCACACCTAATTACATTAAAATACAGAAGATTCACTTACCGCTGAACAAACTCTTTCCTCAATGGACAGCATCCACCTGGATCATGTCATGATTGAATGTCCTGAACAGAAAGTACAATTGTTACTGATTTGGACACAACTTTTTATTCTGAAAACAAAATCTTTTGTCAATAAAGTCCAGGGACACCTCTGCTAAATAAATACAATTATTAAATTAAATTTCTTATAACCAAAGTCTGAATATTTCTGTTTGTATATTTCTACATGGCAAACTAAGACAATTGTGTACATGTTGTGTATGGTCGTGTTACAGTGTTGTGTGTGGGAATTGTGAATGAGTGTATACATGGGTATTTAAAGAAGCTGTAGTGGTAAAGTACAAACTTACCGAACATAATGTGCTTGGGTGTGTCTGGTGTCACCCGTTGTGCCTCCACATCTGCCTTAACTCCTGAAAAGTGCAATGACACTCATGTAAACTACAAATAAAAAGTGATCAGCACATTCCTGTGTACTTTTACATGTGACGTGAAAGCATTTAATATTGCAGTCAAAAAATACATGACTTGTAACTGTACATCATGTACTTGCCTGGTGCCTTTAAAGATGATCCATCTTACCCAATCCGACTTACAAGCAATGGTAAGACTGTAAAAAAGACAAATGTTACAAAATCTGTTAGCCATAGAAATAAGTAGACATTGTGAAGGAAATGGTAAAAGAAAACTTAGTAACACTTTACTATAAGAGTTTATTCCTTAACATTTGGTAATGCCTTAGCTAATATGAACTAACAATGAACAATATATTTTACAACATTAATAATATTTGATAATGTTCATTGTGCAGAGACAAAGTGATTGATTTAAAAATGTATTAAGTGTTTAAATCTAATATCATGCTATGCTAACAAATAAAACATTACTGTAAGTGTTAAGTCAGTTGTAAAACATTATATATATACATTATATATATATATATATATATATATATATATATATATATATATATATATATATATATATATATATATATATATATATATATATATATTAGTTGTTATATTATATATAAATATCTAAATAAGTCTTTTTTAATTATTATTCTATAACATCTTGTCTACAGAAAATCTCTGAAAATGTCTCGTTTACTGCAGAAAATAGCGATTTATAGTGATAAGGTAAAAAGACTGTCCCTTTAATGTTTTACCCGGACGGCTGCGGTGTAACACTATTTCACGCAAAGTTTTTTAACAAGTTAGTAGCTAGCTGCTCACTTTAAAGATAAACATGATCGCCTAAATCTGAGCAATCCTGGTGATGCCAGTTTCCTACACGATGTTATAATGGACTATTTTACATCCAGAGTTGAAGGATCAGATGACAGAGACGAGAAGACAAAGGTACGTAAATGCGGAGCCCATTCTCTTTTCGTGCATTGATTTGATGCGTTTTGGAAACTTATATACAGCGTGTAATGCATCTGAAGTGGTGGAAACAATATGCCATAAAAATGTATTGGACAACTTACTGGGCGTGTAAAACGCTTAAGAGAAGATATTCTCTGCTTTTGCTGATATAACGTAATATAATAACAACAACAATAAGCGCGGCAATCCCTTTCGTTCATCTGATATTAAGATGAGCCCAGGTCTGAATTATATTTGGTCGAAGTTAAAGCTGCGATGAGTTCGATGCATGTATCCAGTTAAATATGAGGTTTCTTGTTTTCACTTCTGTGGAGTAGTTCGGTACTATGCTGTGTTCGGGGTGTCAAGTCCTATCTGTTTTACAACCACGAGTCAGCCTTGCCAAACAGTCGAACTTAATACTTTTCTCTGACGCTAACGTTAACTGAACGGATGAAACGCCGAGATAAACGACCGTTATGCTGGGACCGCAAGACCGCGCTGGCGGGTTGTCTTTGTCCATTTCGTTAAAAATAGTTTCATTGTCACCACACTTTCAACACAATATAAACTCAACAAACCGTCATAATTTAGTTAAAACAACCCTATATTCATTAAAAAAGGTGTAAAGCGAGTTAAAGCAGCGGTAGACATCTGTGTGTAACGTGAGCTTACTTTCTGAGGGAGATTGAAACTTTGTTGGCGACCGTTTTTCTCTCTCATTGCACGTTTAAAACAATATTGTGACAAACTATTGACAACATTCTTAAACTAAAAATTAAGTTTTCATGAAACAGAAATATTTCAAACTTACCGAACTGACAGAAATCAATCGTCCTCCTTCAGCTGCAGCCAAGAGTTGTGCGCTCCCTCTGTCTGTGTGATTTGACTCTGGCGCACTTTCTCTGATTATTGCAAGTACACCTGGCACATTACAGCAATGGCTACAGCAAGGTTACATCAAGACCAAAATATACTGTAAAATGTTCCCGCTCAAACAAATTTACCCAGAATGCATTATGAACTGCAGTACTGTACTGTAATGTACACATACAGTATAGTACTGTGGATTTTTACAGTACAGTGCTGCTAAATCTACAGCGACATCTAACAGTGAACTTACAAAACAACGTTATATTTGCTGCACGTATGCAATTTAGTGCTTGTAACGCATGGGTTTGATTCAGGAAATACAATGTACTGTATGTGGAAAACACATCACACATCACACACCAACCTGTATGAGTTTTTCCAGTATTTCACCTTATAACTTCATAGAGTGATTATCAGTTTTGCCCTCTCGCAAATTGTCCTTCAGGACGAAATCAAAGCTTCTCCAATGCTGACAGGAAGTAAACACTTTAATCTGAAGCAATGACAAATGACTGTTTCCTGTCTGAGGGAGGAAGGAATGTCCTTCAACCAAAATGCTAAAATCTCCCTCAGCAGCAGCCGCAGTTTTCTGTAATCTGTGTGTGTTTGTGTGTTATCGTGGTTATGTGTTTAGGAATGCTTGCTCTCAGGCATCACTTAATAGATGCTTTTGACTCCAAATGCGTATCTTTGTGTGAGAAAGAGAGACATATTGTGTGATACTGATCTTATTTACAAGTTCAGTCAGCCATTTTGAGACCTTTCAGCTTCAGGAAATGAGGGCACATGGGGGTTGACAATATTTCAGAGGATATGTGTGGGTATTGGTGTGTATCTACACGTGCATGTGAGGAAGCTTTTAAGAGCTTAACCTGTCAGTCCTTTTCTTCAGTAACCTTTAGCCGGACAGAAGCCTAAAAAAGTTGTGTGTACGTGCTCATTTTAAACCCTTCCCTACTGAAAAATCAAGCTAAAACCAGCATAAGCTGGTGAACTGGTTTTGGCTGTTTTGCTGTCATTTTTTAAGCTGATATAGATGGACTTAGCTGGTCTGGAAGACCAGCTCTCCCACCAGCTTGACCAGCTTTGCCAGGCATTGAGAACCAGCTTAAACCAGCTATTGCCACCTTAAACCAGCTACCAGCTTATGCTTATGTTTTTTTTTTTTTTTGTATTCATGTATCCGATGTGTATTAATTAATCCGTTGCAGAAAAAAAACGGCAAAACAATACAAAATGAAGTCTTCATAACGTTAGCAAAATTTACTGCTATGGATTGAATACTGGAGCAACAAGTTATTGTTTAGCTAACGTGAGCAAGGCACCTTTTTTGCGGCATCTGTCTTTATATTTCATCCCTTTGTATTCTGCACTTTGTTTGACATACTTTAAAAAAAATGTAACCTGATCTGAATATTTTTATAACGGACGGAAGTTTCGGAGGAAGTGTGTAAACATGATTCACAAAACACAAGGTTGTATTTATTTTTTAACATGTAAAAATTTGGGATGAATATTTCTGACCCGTTGTGCAAAGATCTTTACTCTTAAAAATAAAGCTGCTAAAAGGGTTCTTTGCAGCGACAGACAAACTATTTTGGCTAAAATAACTTTTCAGTCAACGGTTCTTAAAAGAACCAGTTTGGTTTCAAAACAAGATAACTCTGTTTTAATTTTTTTATATTTTAAGCACAAGATAACATGAACAGCATTTGCGAGCTGTCTGGAGCATAAGATGAAGGTTTCCAGGCATGCACTTTCAATAGGCCGTACACGCAACATTTTCAAACGGCACTTGAGTAAATCTGTTTCATGTCTTCTTTTGCCGAAATGTTTAAATTGCCAATGCCTAAAAGCATGTGAAATAATTGTTTGTGTTGACACATAACTGACCAGATCTGCGCTGTTCCCGCTTCAGTCTGTTAAAACTCAATTAGACGCGTGTGCATGAAAGATGCTTGCTTACTTGTGATTGGGTTTATGTTACTTCACTCAAATCTAAGTAACAAAAATGCGGGGGACAGGTCCCCCGTGTCCACCGCGTGATCTACATCCATGCTAGACTACATTATCAGAAATAATAAACCTCCACAGAAGCATCAGGACCCTTTAGTGGGTTATTTTACAAATGTCCAGCTGACTGACTTTACATTATACCGCAGTGAATTGCATAATCGATAAACATTTTTTAAATATTTGAGGATTGAAAGACAAACATGATCACAGTTATTCACACTGCTCACACCCTGACAAAGGCTTATTACCTATCCATGTGCGGTTACTTGTTGCTTGATTTTTAAATGCCTAAGCCATGCTTTAATAAAGACTCATTAGGGTGGTTTCCTGGACAGGGATTAGACTAGTCCTAGACTAAAATAAATGTTGAGCTGTCCAAACTGAAAACAACTTGCACTGAAATATCTTTAAAATACATCAGTGTCCTTTGTTTTGTCTCAAAATGCACACAAGTAATGTTTTTAGTAAGGCATGTGTGTTAAAACTAGTTATATTTCCTAATTAAACTAAGACCTAGTCCTGGCTTAAACTAATCCCTGTCTGGAAACCACTCCATTATATCCTTAAGTGCCTTGGTTTGATTTTTTTTAATAAGTGAATTACCCCATACCCAAAGAGCACAGAGATGTAGATTATACACCCTGTGCAGCATTGTTCTGCATTGTTTGTTATACGCACAGCTATGGGCAACAGGCATAGAATTTTTTGGAGTGATTGAAAGAAAATAGATCAACAGCAATCTTTTCTAAATAGATCACTGTTGTCGTGTGCTTTCTATGTAGGCAGCTGCCATTAAACTCAAAGGTAACCTCATGTGACTACTTGGCAAGACAGCAATTGAATCCTGCACAATTTAGAAAAATCTCTGTTGGAATCATTGAACTGTGAGTTGTAAGCTAACATAATCACACTTTAGAAAGTACAAGAATACAAACAAATATTGCCTCAATTAGCTGCTTTCTTTAGATTAAACTTTTATGTGTTATCAATACTTTATTACCAATTATTTATTTATACTAAATAAATCCATGTTAGTTTGCCAATCAGAGTTTGTTGAGCATTGTCCTCTCCATAATGAATACATGCAATGATGCCTTATTTTTTGGCCTTAGAAGTTTTTTGGAAAAATGTTTACATGTATACATTTAGCAGACACTGGTCTGGTGAGCTGGTCTTTTTTAGGAGTAAAGGCCTGTGTTGTAATGCCACCGGGTTGAAGGTAGTGTCCATAGGCTGCCTGCACTCACAGCAGCCCCTCTCACGTAATTTGCAGGTTGGAGACGTCCCCATCACTTTATGACCAAGTTGATTGTGTCTCGGAACGAACCCAAGCGCAGACACAAGTAGAAAAACACTTAAGACTTTATTAACAAAACAGAAAACAAAAGCCTTAATGGGGCAAAACCAACATCAAACTGAATAACAAAACACTGACAGGACTATACTATATTTAACAAGACTATAAACTGGACTAGACTAACACTACAACAATGAACTTGACTTAACTGGATCATATACAACAGGAACAAAGCAGGGGTGCGTTTCCCAAAAGCATCATTAGCCAACGAACATCGTAAGTTCAAAACAATCTTTCAAACGAACATTCGCAAACTGCATCACTAACTTGTGTCGTTGGAACGACAGCTCTTGACCTGTCGTTAGAAGCATCGTTCCTTGTTATTATCATAGACTTACGTTATTTACAGCAATAATCTGACATTAAATCGATTTGCACAGATTAATTAGTACTTCACCTCCCACGTGACATCATCAACTATGTTGTTAAACCAACATCGTTCAAACGACGAAAGTGCGACAAAGTTTCTATGCTTTCGGGAAACAGTCGTGACAAGGTAGTTCGTTTCTCCAATGATGCATCGTACTATGGTCGTTCAGCAAAGAGTTACGTTGTAACAATAACAGGGGAACAGGTGAAAATAATGGAATGAGTAAGGGAGCGAGTAAAAAGTGACGAGATTTCATGGGAAATATGTGGCCAAATATAACCAATACTGAGACCATAAATTTCCCACACAAAACATTGTACTGTCAGAACCCTGCCAAAACAGACTAGACATTAAAAAAGACAATATTCAGGCAGGATCCTGACAGATCTAAGTATGAAAAAATTAAGATAACGAGTTTCTCCATCTGTTTCCCCTGAATACTTGATAAATATTGTTTGTGTATTGCATCAGGGGTTTCCAAACTTTTTAATCCCAACAGGTAATTTTTAAGAATAAAAATATAGAGAAAATATATAAAACAAACACATTTGTTCCCTTTAGTAGTTTTAGAATAAATTTAATTGAATAATATTAAAATACCTTATGGTAGTGCTGCATATTATGGCATTTTATCATAATTGTTTAGGCTACTGTATTTGCACTGAATTGGAACTTATATATTTGAAAAATACAATGAATTGCATGGCTGCAGAGAACAGTGCACTATTGCAGACTTAAAATAGTCAGTCATAAACTAATTCAATTCAATTCAATTTTATTTATATAGCGCTTTTCACAATTTGGTAATTGTATCAAAGCAGCTTTACATAATAGATGTAGTGAAAAGCACAGAAAATCGACAGATAGCATAACATAATACACGATAGCACAAGCAGCTAAATTTGCTGCGGCTATAAATCAACATTATAAGCAAACGTATTACTAATGTAACGTATAGAAGTTAAGCCCAAAAAGGCTGCCTCCCCGGGTTGAAAAACCCCCTAGGAGAAAAAAACCCCCGGAATTTTAGCCGGGGAAGTAAAAAAAGTCCTAGGAGGAAAAAACCCTTGGGAGATATATATATATATATATATATATATATATATACACATTGAAACGGAAGGAGATTAAGCGGAGATTAAGCGGGTTCTGCCGGTGGTCTTTGGTCAGGCATCAGCTGGACATCACGTTGAAGAACAGCCAGTAGATCAGAGGTGTGCCGACTTTCACATTTACCGGAGCTGGATCTGTTTGTCTTATTGTCCTCGGGATTGAGGACGAGACAGGGAGAGAGAAACAAAATCTTATTAGCGTAGGGGCCGTTCACATAAAAAGCAAGTGTCACACAGTAATGTGGTTTTAGTCAGCTCGGTTCCGGGCAGGCTAACTATTGCTGGTTAAGTGTATTACATATAGTTGATGATTTTAGAAACAGAAACAGAACTCATTTGACTAAGGCCAGAGGCCCCACTGCTGTCGTTAATACTAACGTACAGTTGCAAGCGGTTCTGTATGACATACTATTTTTAAGGCCATGGGAAAAGGCCAAAATTGCAAACCGACCATATTTGGCAATTAAGACTCAATCGACAACCAATGCAAAGTTTCAGCATATTACTAAAGAGTATTAATGACATTTACCATGTTTTGGAATGTTGACGAAAAAAAAGGTTTTAGTTCATTCATTAATTTATTTATTTATTAGGTTGTACAAGCTAGCTATTGGGAGATAAGTGTATTACATATAGTTGATGATTTTAGAAACAGAAACAGAACTCGTTTGACTAAGGCCAGAGGCCCCACTGCCGTCGTTAATACTAACGTACAGTGGCAAACGGTTCTGTATGACATACTATTTTTAAGGCCATGGGAAAAGGCCAAAATTGCAAACCGACCATATTTGGCAATTAAGACTCAATCGACAACCAATTCAAAGTTTCAGCATATAACTAAAGAGTATTAATGACATTTACCATGCTTTGGAGTGTTGACGAAAAAAAGGTTTTAATTTATTCATTAATTTATTTATTTATTAGGTTGTACAAGCTAGCTATTGGGAGATAAGCACTATTGCTTAAACAAACTATGCGAATGCCTTGTTAAAGAGAAAAGTCTAGATTTAAAGTTATCTACTGTCTCTGATTTACGGACGTCGGTTGGTAAATCATTCCATAGCTTAGGGGCTAAGTAGGAAAAGGATCTGCCACCTTTAGACACTTTTGATATTTTAGGGATAATTAAGAGGCCAGAATTTTGTGACCGCAATGCACGTGATGGATTGTATTCTGATAATAATTCTCTAAGATATGAGGGTGCTAGGCCATTTAAGGCTTTGTAGGTGATTAGTAATATTTTAAATTGGATGAGATATTTAACTGGTAGCCAGTGTAAAGATGCCAGAATTGGGCTTATGCGGTCATACTTTTTAGATCGAGTAAGAACTCTCGCAGAAGCGTTTTGAACTAGCTGAAGCTTGTTTACCTGATTTGCATGGCATCCTCCGAGTAGCGAGTTACAATAGTCTATTCTGGAGGTCATAAAAGCGTGGATAAGCTTCTCTGCATCTGATGCAGACAACATATGGCGTATTTTTGAGATATTTCTAAGGTGGAAGAATGCTGTGCGGCAGACATTGGAGATATGGCTATCGAAGGATAAATTTCTGTCGAACATCACACCTAAATTCTTAACCGTGGAGGTTGGCACCACAGTGCAGCCATCTATGGGCAACTTGTAGTCTGTCATATTATATTTGTAGCGATTCGGTTCGATAACAAGTATCTCTGTCTTATTGGAGTTTAGCATAAGAAAGTTATGTGCCATCCAGTCACTTATATCGCTGATGCAGTCTGATAGCTTAGAAAAATTGTGTGTTTCGCTAGGATGTGAGGAGATGTAAAGCTGTGTGTCATCTGCGTAGCAGTGAAACTGTATGTTATGATTCCTGATAATATCTCCCAGAGGTAACATATATAACGAGAACAGGATAGGACCTAAAACTGATCCCTGCGGTACGCCGTATTTAACCAGGGAGTGATGTGACTCCTCCTCATTTACATAAACAAAGTGATAGCGATTGGTTAGATACGATCTGAACCAGGCTAGCGCTTGACCACTGATGCCAACATAGTTTTCTAGCCTATTAAGTAAGCTTGTTTGATCTATTGTGTCAAAGGCTGCACTAAGGTCTAATAATATAAGGAGTGATATTTCGCCACGAGCGGATGTTAGGAGAAGGTCATTTGTAACTCTAAGCAGCGCTGTCTCTGTGCTATGGTGGGGCCTGAATCCTGATTGGAACTTTTCATACGTACTATTATTTGCTAAGAATGTACGTAGCTGGCTTGCCACTACTTTTTCTAATATTTTGGAAAGAAAAGGGAGATTTGAGATTGGTCTAAAGTTATTTAGATCTCCCTGGTCAAGGTTTGTTTTTTTAATGAGCGGTCTAATAACTGCTAGTTTGAAAGCTGTTGGAACGTAGCTTAATTCTAGTGATGAGTTAAATACATTTAGTACTGGGTTAGACACTACAGGGAATACCTCTTTGAGTAATTTTGTGGGAACAGGGTCCAATATACAGGATGATGATTTGGATGACGCTACTAATTTAGATAGCTCTTCTATTGTAGTAGGTTTAAATGACTCAAGATGTTCTTATGGTAAGCTAGCGTTAAATATATTACTGGGTAGAGTGGTGGCTGCTTGGGTACCTACAATGTTTTCCCTAATAATCATAATTTTCTTAGTAAAGAAGTTCATGAAGTCGTTACTATTGTGTGAGAGTTTATTAGTGGGTTCTGTTTGTTCTTTATTTCTAGTCAGTTTCGCAACTGTGCTAAAGAGGAAGCGAGGGTTATTATGATTTTCTTTAATAAGATTGCTGAGATACGTAGATCTGGCAATTTTTAAAGCCTGTCTGTAGTTTTTAACACTCTCTTTCCATGCTGCACGCCATACCTCTAATTTTGTGCTATTGTGGGCCGGTCTAAGGCATAAAACTCCTGAGTCCCACTATAGCCCTGGAGAGCACTATGCAATCTTAAAAGCGTTTGGCTGAGTATTTCTTCTGTGTGTGTGTGTGGCCTGTCCATTGTATACTGTGACCTACAGCAGATGTGCGGTAAACAATGCAATGGATAAATTAAAGGAAACAGCGTATAAATAGCCTCATCTGTGTGCAGCTGCATGGATGTGAAGGCATTTGGACCTATAAAGACATTTTAAACCAACCACATGGCTCTTTCTCTTCTTTTCAACAGGTGTTTGGCATATGATGCAACCTAAAGATTAAAAGCAATAAGTCTGGGCTCGTGTGTTATATATACAGGTGCGTGTGAAGACCTATATGTTGGCAGACGTGGTCGAATCCAGATTTAAATACAGCTCTGATAAGAAACCCAGAAATAAATCTCTCCCGGTTACAGTGTGCCCACACACACAGAATAATGCTATCAGTCGCTGATAACGTCAGTACTGAACTCACTGATAAAACACAATGCTCACCACTTCTGAAGCCGTGACCTCTTACAACATACAGGAAATGATAATCAGCATCAAAACAAAAGGAAACAAAATGTGGAGAGAGAGAGAGAGAGAGAGAGAGAGAGAGAGAGAGAGAGAGAGACCTACATACACATGCAATAGAGTTCATGGTAAAGAGGTTTGCTGTTCACTATGGAGGGTCTGGTCCACTTTGCCGCATAACTGTCCCACTTAAACAGAAAGAGACCAAATGATTGACAAGTGTAGTTGTTCAAACTATAATGTTTGAGGATGGATGAATAATTTGCTCAGATAATAGCACAAACAAAACTCTCACATCCCAACTCCTGAAGGTTGCAGAAATCCAGCCAGTCAGAATAATGCTAACCAATAAACTAACCACAGCGGCCATCTGACGCTGAGACCATCCATCATTGACCTTCAGCATAATAACTGGCCTGGTTAATAAAAGAGTACAGGCTGAGCTTTTATACCCAACTGAAGAGGTTTATTGAGTTTATGGTTGAATCAAAAACATCTGACTTAATTGAAAATGAGAGCACTTATTCTCAGGTACTGGAACCAAATCATGATCTTGTTCACTCTCAATCTTTCATCCTAGTTTTCTGTATTCTGTGACAGCACCTTGGGGAGTTATGATGGTGGTGAGGATGAGGAATTGAGACTGTACAGGTTGTTTTAGTCACTAAAGGTTCAGCTGTCCTATATTAGTGACACACTTTAGCCGAAAAATGAGAACTGCGGCAGGTCTGATCGTAAACAGGTTTGAAGGATGTACTGTATGTATAGGTGAGACAGACAGACATGTATCTTATGTGTGTGTGTGTGTTTTGTGTAAAGGTGAGTGGTTTTTCTGGTTGAGATTTGGTTTCAAAGGCAGATGTGTTACTGAGACCCCATTATAGATACATACCGTCCTCTTTCTGTCTCTATCCTGGGTGTGACTGTGTTTTGTTCAGCCTCAGGGTGCCACGTGAATGTCATCATGACCTTTTGAAACTGAAAGCTGAAATTCTCACAAAATTTAAATGGTTCCAAGAAACCAATAATACAAGCAGGTTTTGGTTTAGTTAAAAATGTGCTTCACCCCAACAGTAAACCTTTGTTTTGCTTTCTGCAAAACACATACAATGAATTTTGACGAATATTTGGTGACACTTCATTTTACAGTGTCATTGTTACACGTTACATGTAATTTGTAAGTAGTAAGAACAGTAAATTATGTATAATTGATTGCAACTAACCCTAAACCAAACCCTAACCCAGTAGTAAAGACATGTTGTTAATTACAAGTACCCTGTATGAATTATTACGCTGTCACAGCTGTACAATAAAGTGTAACTGAATATTCTTACCATTATTTTTGTTGATGAAAAAGCACCATGAAAGTATAATTAACTCATTCCCCGCCAGCCTTTATTTGAAAAGTTGCCTAACAGCATTTCTGGTGATTTTCACAAAAGTTTCACAAATGCCTTCCAGGAAATGTTCTTTTTTACAGTTTTTTTCAATTGCTAAACAACAGTGAGCACAACTGCAGCGACATGTGCAAAACTCTAACTACAGTCTGCACTACCAAAAGTCACCTGAGCACAGCTCTTAACACATGGCTCAAAACAGCTCATTGCAGCCAAACACTAAACATAACCCTCACTGAGATAACACACACTGTCACTCACAACACACTGAGAGGAAAAACACTAACATTAAACACCAATACACAAAATACAAACTTTTTATCTTTACAGTTTCAACAATTTCAGTGATGTCACACAAAGTAATGTTTTCTTCAAAGAATGATTTATTTATTGATTTATCACATGATTTATAATTTTTTTTCAGAACATCATAATTCTTTAAGGTAAATGAAAATTAGCAGTTGCTTCAGTAGTCCGCAGTAATTTACAGAATTACAGTAAAGAGAAAATAAAGGTAGAAACTAAAAGTACATGAAAGGTAATATTTTATATATATAAAATATATATATGAAATTGCAATCAGCAGTGTTTCAAAAAGGCACAATGCTGAAATCAATTCTGTTTTGAATGTGTGGTTGACAGTTTTGACAGCAGTGTGTTAGCATTTGAACAAAGTGCTGTAAATCCACAGTGTTGTGCAGGTTGTGGTTAAAGTCATGGGATAAGTGTGTAAAGTTTTGAAAACTGTGTTCAAGCAATGAAAAACGAACTAGAGTTTGGTCCACATGAACTGCTGCTGTGCAGACTGTAGTTAGAGTTTTGCACATGCGACTCCAGTTGTGCCCACTGTCGTTTAGCAATCGAAAAAAACTGTAAATATATAAACATACAAATATATCAAATAAAAGAACAGACCCTCTGCTTTCAAACAAAAAACAAAATGGGAAAAATGTTTCATCCTATCTATATTTTTTTCTGTTTATAAACTCTTAAATATGGGTATCTTTCTTCAAAAATAGATTTTTTTAGCAAAAAGCTGGAATAATAGCATTTTTGTGAAGGAATTTTGTTAGGGATCAGATTCAGAAAGATTTTTAAAACATACACAAGTGTAGAATTAATAACTTTTTGCTTAATTTTGTTTATAAATTGTGTAAGAGTCAACCTGATCTCACGAATTTCCGTGGCATAGTCACAGAATTTTTTGCTCATTTTTCCGTGGCATTCTCACGGATCTCCGCATATTTCCGTGGCCCTGCCACGGACTTTCTTTTCCGTGGCATTCTCACGGATTGGTAACTCAACTGTTTTGTCCTATTTTCTTACCATTGTCGCTTCGGTTTAGGGTTAGATTTACATAAAATGACATCCCTACCCAAACCCAACTCTAACCCCAACGCCAGGCAACAATTGATTAAAGTTTAGAAAATATAAAAGAATACATCAGAAAAAATTGTATAAACCAATACTTAAAGTGACAAACTAATGCAAACACCAAATCTAACCCTAAACCGAAGCGACAATGGTTTGAAAATAGGAAAAAGCAGTTGAGTAACCAATCCGTGAGAATGCCACGGAAAAAAAAGTCGAAATATGTGGAGATCCGTGAGAATGCCACGGAAAAATGAGCAAAAAATTCCGTGACTATCCCACGGAACTTTTTGAGATCATGTTGCAAAGAGTAGATAATATCGGTATTGCAGGTAATCATACATTTATCAGAAACATGTTTTTTTCATTCAAATGTTTTCTCGTAATTGACAGAGATAACTCGTCATTGGCAGGGAAAGAGTTAAAGTCTGTGTCTGTCTTGATTTTAGAAATGTATTGCAAACATGATACAAAGACATTTTTGGAGTTGCACGTTCAACAATTTTTCAACATTTCTGTGTTCTGGATTATTTGGGCGGAGCTAAAAAGGCTCCATAATGCACTACAGCCACATAGCATGCAACCCGCCACCACCCCAACACAGAGATGGGACCAAGTCACACATGTGCAAGTCTCAAGTAAGTCTCAAGTCTGAACCTTCAAGTCTCAAGTAAGTCCCAAGTATTTTTTTTCTTGGGCAAGTCAAGTCAATTCGAGTCACAGGCTATGTCAAGTCAAGTCAAGTCAAGTCCTGTAGTAGGTCAAGTCCAAGTCAAGTCACCTTATTATTGTAATTTTACCTGCAGAATCTGATCTTAATAAAGTGAAAGGACAAGATATACAGAAAGTAACTATCAGTAAATTACAATAATTTGGATTTGCATTGTAAATACTCATGTTCAGTAAAATACATCATGGAATCAAACAAAATTGTAACTTCATAAATTATTTATTTTTCGCTTCTGCCAACCGTGTTTGAAATTTTGAACATTGAGTCCATATAACAAATAACAGCTTAACATCAAACAGACTCCTCTCTGAAAACCTTCCTCTCTCTCAAACACAGTTTACGTACAACATTAAACTTTGTTACATTTCTCTCTCTCTCTCTCTCTCTCTCTCTCTCTCTGTCTCAAACATGCGGCCAGAAAAAACGAGCGCGTCGCACCGCGTGCCTACATTTGAAATAATGAACTTGAGCGCCCAAAAGACGCGACATGTGAACCGCCCCTAACATTGTAGAATCAAGTCATTTTTCTCTGTGTGTGTGTGTGTGTGTGTTCAGGTGGCAAACTTAGAAAAAGTAGGCAAGTCTTGTAACGCTTTGAGGCTGTCGTCTGGCTGCCCGTGATTTTAATGTTGCATGTCTTGCAACGCACTGTTCGTCTTTTGCCATCTTGTTGAAGCCGAAAGCATGACCCTCGGTACCCCTCCTGCTGACATGTTGAAATCTGTTCTGTGTTGTGTGGTGTGCGTAAGGTACGAGAGGGCATGACTGATGATAGTGTCGTGATTCAGTCATGACAACACCATTCTTAGCCTGCTCTCCAGCTGGGTCAACTTTATTTTTTAAAATAATTTATATAGTTTATATTCAAACTGAAAACATAATGTGTTTAACACTCAAGTCATTCAAGTCATCGTGTCTCAAGTCAAGTCAAGTCCCGAGTCTTTAACTTCCAAGTCCGAGTCAAGTCTCAAGTATTTTATTTTTTGTCAAGTCAAGTCACAAGTCACAAAAATAGTGACTCGAGTCGACTCGAGTCCAAGTCACCAAGTCACAAGTCCCCATGTCTGCCCCAACACAATAAAGAGCTTTCATTCAGGTTGTTGCGGTATTTGAAAGTTAAGAGAGACCGTCAGCTTTTTGGCTAGAAGGGATACAGCTATGGCTGAAATCTTGCCGGATGAGCACTGTTTTTATCCAAATCCTATCCCCAAATCTTTCTTCAGCTGAGCACTTTGGTTGTTGTGATATTTGTCCCCCCCTTTCCTTCCTTGTAATTGGATGGCCGTGTGAGAACTTACATAGACGAGCTGAGCTTGTACCCAAAGTTGAATATTTTTGAACTCTCGTCGCCTGGCGCTCAGTGATGAGCGTGGAAAAACTGCTGAGCATCGGCTTTCAGCGCTGAAAAAAAGATGCTAGCTGCTGGGGTTTTTGAAAAACGTAGAGCTTCCATTGGAAACAATTGAAAAAAAGCGCTGGCCACGAGCATAAAGGCTTTGGTGTGCACGAACCCTTAGACTCCTCTGCATTTACCATTTAAGGTGAAAAACATAAAAATATTTAAACATTTTCAATGTGAAAAAGTGAAAAAAAAGTTGGAAAAATCTTTTTACAGTGTGTATGAATGCTTATTTGTATTGTCAGAAGTTTTAGATTTGAATGCTGAATTGAAATTGATTTTTACTCTGCAAAGAATAAAACCACATACTTGTACCTTAGCTAAAACTTCAGCATTGTTCTTTGGCTCTTACAAACCATTTCCTTCTAAAAATGCAAATCTATCCAGCAGTCATTTATTGTGTGTGTTCAGTAGCTACTGTAATGTCGTACGGCAGCCAATTGTCTCTTGAAAGAAAAATCAGGTCAGGAACTTGGTTAGCAACGGTTTTCTCCTGTGGTATGTTTACAGTAACTTGGTTTTTAGTGCCGTTAACTAACATTAGAGAAAACAGCAAATAAATCCATGTTTGTAATTTCACTGTGATTAGTCCTTAACCTGTTTATTTTCCCAAACCAGTAGACTTTTACTGCTCAGAGTCAGAGTTCAGAACCAGTCCTGTCCTCCCATAGCCCACAAGAATGAAAACAAATATATACGATTTTATTTAATTTGTTATACTTCAAAAATCTGTACCGACTGAGTTTCTCACTTGAACAAAATCTGTAAGAAACAGAACAGAATGGGAATTATAAGCTATTTTATGTGCAAAATATAAAGATGACTCACAGGTTCACTGTCATCTGTGTTTGTGCGCACACACTCGTCGCTGCATGTCGGCACAGCATGCAATGTTACAGCAGATCCGCCTGCAGCAGTTAACCATGTTGATCGCACTATGCAGGACACAGACCAAGATATCAATGTACACTCACAAACAACACAATCTCCAGGCAATTGGTACGTATTTGACGAGGGGCTAATTCAGATAATTCTTACGTTTTTGTACGATTTCCTTTTGCCCCTGTGATGTTGGGGAGAGGTTAGGGGTGGCATATCAAAGGCCAAAGTTCCTAATAAAATACCATGACACATTAATATGGTAATCAGTGCAATTATATTGGAAGATAAGGGTACTTGGGACTACTGCCCTGCACCATAAAGATATGGCTTTATAAAAGTTTGGTTCACATAAAATCAAGTTTACTTTGTTATCAGACATCACTAGTGGTGAACAAATCATCTGTGCAATTTACAAGATTTTTTTATCATAATCTGAAAATTAAATTTATGGCGGTCCTTCTCTGATGACGTTTAGGCAGAAGATTTGTTAACTTCTGTCAGCTTTGTTTCTGAATAAAAGGCCTTCTTTTCTAGATCTAATAAATTCACAGTGAAAAAAAATCACACGCCTTTTTTTTGGCAATCAGAAATGTCACAATTCTGAGGTAAAGTTGGTCACAACTTCCGGTTGAACAAAGTCCCACACTGAACACATGGGGCATGTTGTCACGTTATATGGAAATTATACTATAAGTTCTTACAACAGAGCCATCTGACGCTATAACTAAACCATGAATACTTTACTTTTTACATCTGAAGAAAAGCACTTATTAAAGCCACAATATGTAATTTTCAGGGCTAGAGGTCGTCATACAAAAACAAAATCGCCGCTTGATGACGGTATGAAGGAGCGTGGAATGATTGGTGTTTTGGTAGTCTTTACATCCACAGTCGATTGAAAATTCCCTGAATTCAAACATTGTTGAAAACATTTGGGATAATGTAAGTACACTGTAAAAAATGATTTGCTGCCTTAAAATTGTTTGTTTAAATATCTCAATAAATAAATTAATTAACTCTTGTCAAGATAAATAATAGTAAGTTGAAATGACTTGTAAATCTGAGTTATTTTTACAGTGTACACATGTGAACAGAAAATATATTACTGTGATAGTAGATTTTTTTATGCAAAAATTAAATGCTGTTGGTTTTTGACCCTGCGGATGAAATATAAAATAATGGCCACTGACAAGACAAGTATTTGTTATACATTATAGGATTTTTTGAGTGGGAAACACTAGAAAGACTATTAAAATATATTTCTATTGAAATGTTTGGTCCATCAGCTGTCAGTTTGCTGTGTCAGGACATTTTTTACATTTTGACATATCATATACTTATGGCTTAACAAACATCTGGGCCCTGTTACTGCTTATGCATATCTGAAAGCAGAGTTTCAACACAGATAACCCATCATTTACTCAGACATGTGCGCTCCTGTTTAATGGTTTTGGTTGTCCAGCCAACATTGAAAGCAAAAAATCAAGCACAATATGATTGACAAAGTTACTTTCTGTTTTTATTTTAGATGTGTTGCTACAAGGAGAGACTTGTGTGTATTGTGAACCATTCTCCATAATCATCTTCAAAATATTTTATCTGGGGATCAAATAAGGATCCGAGCCATAAACACCACACACACTTGCTGGGCAGGAAATTGGGAATAGCTGTACGTAGGGATGTGGACTAGAGTCACATGACTTCTGGCTGTATGGTTATTGATTTATTAAATCAGCCAATGATGTGCCGGCGTTGCATTGCATTAAATCACACAGCTACAGATAAAAATGTGATTATTTTTGCTTTTCTGTTGTTTTTTATTAACAAATACATATCCAACAAATCACAATATGTGCAATATGTTTGCTTCATCTTCCATTTTCAGTGTAATGAAGCAGTGATAGCATAAATCCTGCAGCAGTTGTGTTATCATAAATATGTATTAATACCCTCTTTTGTGGTTTATCCTAAAATACACACACAGAGAGAGACAATTTTGTTATATTTAACATGTATTTCAGAGACTGTGGTTTCAGCTTTAATACTGAACACAT
This sequence comes from Paramisgurnus dabryanus, assembly GCF_030506205.2. Lineage (NCBI taxonomy): Eukaryota > Metazoa > Chordata > Actinopteri > Cypriniformes > Cobitidae > Paramisgurnus > Paramisgurnus dabryanus. Next base: position 30,338,070 of record NC_133357.1, on the reverse strand, counting down.
GGGATAGCGATACAGGCTTACCCACAAGATTATTTCAAGTGTGTGTGTGTTTAAAACCGCAGTGTATTTCTGTGCCTTAAAACTCATTTTTACATGCACTTTGTGTGTTGTTCACTTTTACATATTGTGTAGCATCTCGATTGCGAGGGATCACTATAAATAGTCATTATGAATGACTGAGTTTATCACACAATGATGTCATATCCCATTTGCTTCCAAACATCCGGAGAAGGAAGCTGGGAGTTTCCTGTTGCCATAGTGAACGTGCTTTAGCAATGGTCACCTGGCCTCTAAACTGAACATTCGGTAGATCACAGGACTCCTTATCTGCATAATCAATGAGTCAATCAATGACTCACAGCCAATACGGAAAGCGAGATGATTTTGTGGCCCCTTCCACTATAATGACCAGTCTTTCAATGGTAATTTTGAGGTAATGTCAAATTATGATGCAGTTCCTGCAAATGATTTTATCTGAAATGAGTGACTTTTTTCACTGAAACTGACTGTCTACTGTCTGTAATATTTGGTTAATACAGATGTGTATTTACAGATATACAAAGACAATTATTAACATTTTTGTATCATTAGTCATTAATAAGTATGTAAGGTGTGTGTGTGTGTGTGTGTGTGTGTGTGTGTGTGTGTGTGTGTGTGTGTGTGTGTGTGTGTGTGTGTGTGTGTGTGTGTGTGTGTGTGTGTGTGTGTGTGTGTGTGTGTGTTTGACTATAAAACTGAAGTGTGCTGGAAATATTTCAATCAGAGGAAGCAGGAATGACTTTCGGACTCTACCGAGGGGACTTTCCTCAAGTGTGTTATAGTGTTTATCAAAACAATACCTCTGTTATATGCAATGAGAATGTTTTGTGTATAATGATTTCACCAGTTTCCCCCTGGTGAT